>NW_021940724.1:2900808-3025808 GCF_001715985.3 Manacus vitellinus
TTTCTTTCCTTTTTCCTCTCTTTCTTTCTCTCTCTCTCTTTTTCTCACTAATAAGGGAGCTCCTGCTGCAACCTTAGTACTACCCTATTAGAAGTCAACCAGCAGATAAAAATCACTTGCAGACAAGCTCTGTGAGCCTGCTGTCCACTTACTATTTTTTCCCTCTTCTAATGCTTGGAAAGGGAGTTCCAGAAGGTGTAAGAAACACTTATTAGCTTATTATTTGAGGTAAATCTAATCAGCAGGTGATCTGTCATAATGACATTTCTCCGAACATAAGAGGAGAAAAGGCCTGGGGACATATCAGTGATAAGTTTCCCACCCAAGACAAACCAAGGTGAGCCCTATTGGGTCAGAACATGACTGATCACTGTGGTCGTACCCTGTCACATATCTTGCAAGGAAGCTCACATCTTCTTGTGGGTAGGTTAGTACTGTTTCTCATTATTAATATGGCTCTGTAGGTGTGCCAGGCCCTTTCCAGACTAATTAAATAAAAGGTCTCTGCCCCAAGGAACTAACCCAGCAAGGGATGACAATAAACAACAAGAGGAAGAGGGTTACGCAAGTGAAAGATCGTGAGATACATCTCATGTTGTACCAGTACGTTGGGCCAAATCCTCAAGTAATTACATAAAGCCCCATTTTGCCAAGTTGTTCATTGTTAAGTTACTCCACCCTCGTGTAAGAAATCCAATTGAATTCACTTAATGAGAAAAAGACATGGAGCTGTGCTGAGAGGTGAATGATCACACCTGCAGTCCGAGAAAGTGGATCTGGTTGTGGAGAAAGGGACCACTCCTCAGAAGAAAAAGAGTACAAATGAGCTTTAAGCTGTTATCTAGGCAAAATGTGGATATTTAGTTTTATTAAGCACTGCAATAAGGTGGAACAAAGCACTCAGATTCCCTCAAAATTAATTATTTTCAGATTCAGTTCATTATGACTGGATGTTATAAGGCATTTAGGAATCAATGGGAGACAAGTGCTCTTGAGAATCTAGCTTCATATCTTTAAAACTGGATCTTCTGCATCAGCTATCAATTCCCATCTCTCCCTCAGAAAGACCGTGTCTGAGAGGTTCCCTCCTTCCTGAAGCCACAATGACTCACACTTACAGTTGACATTCAAGGAACAAAGAAGTCTTCAGCATCTATCTTGATGCTCATTTGGGCCAAGATGGCAAGTCCCAATCTGCTTTGCATTGAGCTTGGCGAGAGAGGGGCTGATGCTATAAAGATCAAAGCAGGTCCAGATTCCCCTGACGTTATTCTGCTTAAATGTAGGGTTTGGGGATAATTCCCAGCTCCAGTTTCAGGAAAATCTCCTAAATTTAACCTGTGAGCCTTGGTCTATCAAGGAAGTAAATCCTTGAGGGAATCTAGGTCTATGTTAAATAACAGCATTGGTGTTGGGAGATCTTTTTTTTTTCCCCACTGGATCCAGGCCATAAACAGCTGAAATATAATTCCAAGAAGTGGGCAAACAACTGCAGGGAGGGAATAGTTGGGAGTGGGACCGTGTTCAGGTACGTAGGTTGAAGGCAAAGGAAACTTTGTGTATGTTGGCTCTGAAACCATGTGAGGCAGAGGGTGGTACAGAGAAAAGCTCAGACGGTAGCTCACCTCCTTCTTCCCCAGAGGCAAATGCCTTATTTTCAGTTAGGAATGGATACATAATAAAGGAGCCAGCTCTGTTGCCGTCATGATGCAGAACCTGGCAGTGCCTGTTTCAGAGTGCTGGCTTAAGCATAAACAAGACCACATGAGAACAGGGAGAATGATGATGGACCCAACATTTGTTAAACTACTTGCAGAGCACACATTTTGCCTGTGCTTTGACAATCAGGGCTCTCCCAGAGCTTCTTTAAGTTCATTGTTCCCAGGGGACTTGTTCTCAGTGAGAAAAGTGTGAAGAATGCTGAGACACTGTGGTTCCCTTTTGGATGAGGTCAGCTCACAGAGAAGAAGAAGCAGGACATCCTATCAAGAATCTCCAGCTAATGTGGTATCCTGTGAAAAATAGGGCTTTGCATTTGTCAGTTCACTGTCACCACCTTCCTCAGCTCCTGACCATTGCTGCTCAGCCACATCCAGCCCTGACAGGGTGCATATATATGCATCCCAGGAAGCACAGACGGATGTCTGCTCAGCACCATCAGGGACTTGAGTTACCCCAGGCTCCTGTTTGTGCTGTCTGTCAGAAATGAAATAACCCAGTGGCTCAGGCAGGGGACTCGAAAGGGAAACTGATACAGAACGGTTAATACAACACCAGTCCTTTACACTGAGGATGAGCCACTCACTTCTGAGCAACATAAGAAATCCACTCCAGCCGAAAAGCATATGTTTCTTTTCTCTTTACAGCAAAGCTCCCATTTCAGGCACAGGTATTATTTGTTTCTCGAAATCCCCTTTGCTTGTGCCTGCATCGCTGACCCCATCATCTGAGAGCCCTGAGAGTGGTGCTTATCCCTTCCTAGTATTGTTTGCTCTCAAGACCAGTTTGGGAATGCTGTGTGCATGTGTGTTTGTTTTGTTTCTTCTGCTAGTTGTTGATGTTTTTTTTCCCTTTTCTTTTCTCTGGGCTTGGATGTACACAAATGCAACAAAGAAATCAGAAGCAGGAGGACTGTGGCATGCAAATCTGTCAATGTGCTATTCAATTAGTGTATTGTTACAAGTGAAACACCAGCAGCCCAGTGAGAAAAAGGAAGTACCAGCTGCTAAAAGGCCAATCAGACAGTTTTTGGTATAGCATACTAGACCGGTTTTTCTTTCTTCAAGAAGTTTACTTGTTCTTTCTCTCATATAGACCCATAAAACTGGGGGCACCTCTTGAGTCTCTAAATCGTATCTCATGTCTCTTTTAAAATCTTCCATAGGTTGGAAATGGTTCATGGGGAAGGAAGTTTCTTGTTGGTATGTTTTTGCTCTCATTATGCCAAGTGGAAGCTGTTCAGGAAGTTTTTCTTCCACCAGCCTGTGTTTATTTAGTTTCAGTTTATGCCATTTGCTGTGCCCATGATACCTTTTAGTTTAAATAGATATTTTTTTCTCCCTATTTACTCTCCTGATGTATTTATATATAAAACAGCACTGTTGTCTCAGTGTTCTCTTTGTTCATCTAAACAAGCCAAGATGTATCTTCTTTTCCTATGTTGTGGGTTCACCATTTCCTGACCATCTCAGTACTTTAGTTTTGTATTCTGAGTTCATCTCTCCTAAACACAGGCAACTGGGATCTGTTCTGTTGCTTTGGAGGTGGTCCTCCATGTTTTGTGCAGATCAAGAGAGAAATTCCCCTATCTTTATGGTAAATGCGTCATGAAACACATTTTTGGCAGCCAGGTCACATATTCTCTTGTAATGGTTGATCCAATTCTGTTTAATACTTTATCAATCATCCGGACAAGGGGATTGAGTACATCCTCAGTCAGTTTGCAGATGACACTAAGTTGGGTGGGAATGTTGATTCATTGGAGGGCAGGAAGGCTCTGCAGAGGGATCTGGAAAGGCTGGATGGATGGTCCCAGGCCATTGGATGAGGTTCAATAAGGCAAAGTGCTGGGTCCTACCCTTGGGTCACAACAACCCCCTGCAGCACTACAGACTGAGGGAAGAGTGTCTGGAAAGTGATGCCTGGTGGAAAAAGACCTGAAGGTGTTAGTCAACAGCCAGACGAATCAGGAGTGTGCCCAGGTGACCAAAAAGGCCAACAGCATCCTGGCTTGTGTCAGAAGCAGTGTGACCAGCAGGACCACAGCAGTGATTGTCCCCCTGTACTCAGCACTAATGAGGCTGTACCTTGAATCCTGTGTTCAGTTTTGAGCCCCTAAATTAGATGAACTTTAAAGGTTCCTTTCAACTCAAACTGTTCTATAACTCCATAAAGAAAGATACTGAGGTACTGGAGTGTGTCCAGAGAAGGGAAAAGAAGCTGGTGAAGGGTCTAGAAAAAAAGCCGTATGAAGAGCAGTTGAGGGAGATGGGGGAAAATGCCTGGAAAAACATAGGACTGGGGGGACCTTATTGCTCTCTACAGCTACCTGAAAGGAGGTTGTATCAGGTGAGGGTTGGTTTCTTCTCCTAAATAACAAGAGAGAGAACAAGAGGAAATAGTTTCAAGTTTACCAGTGGAGATTTAGTTTGGGTATTATGAAAAATGTCTTCACCAGTGTCTCCAGCACTTGAACAGGCTGTCCAGGGAAGTGGTGGAATCACCATTCCTGGAGGGATTTAAAAAATATGTAAATGTGGCACTTGGGGATATGATTTAGTGCTGGCTTTGGCAGTGCTGGGTTAATGGTTGGACTCAATGATCTTAAGGGTCTTTTCCAACCTAAAAGATTCTATGATTCTATGATCCACTTTTCAGAACTTTTTAAATTAAATGGCTTCAAAACCTCTCATTAGCACCTAATCTATTAATGCAACCATCCAATATCTGTCTCAAATATTTTTAGAGTTGTTGTCTACCCTAATTGTGCATGGTTCCTCTACAGATACAGGAAAGAAAATAAGTTTCATATCCTTCTAAAAGTGACTAAAAAGACACCTCAGACATTGATGCATCAACTTACATCTTTACCTGATTATAGCAGGAATTTCACAAGCTGCCCTAGACAGTTCTCAAGAAAGTACAGTCTATCTTATGAAATAACTTTATGATCTCTGGCACTGATAGCAGTGCCTTCTTAGTATCTGTTAGTGGCAATTTTTAGTAACATGGTCCCACTTTTTGAGACAAAATACCAAATAAAATCTGTCCCCAAACTGATTTCCGAAGAAGTGCAGTCAAAACTTCCTTCCTCTCCCAACACCATTTGTTGTAATTTCCTATGTAGTGACTCCCTTTTCCACCCTAAAATTCCTCTCCTGATTTCCATACTCTACTGCTTAATAATTTCCCATGAGGTACCTTATCAAATGCTTTTCTGTCCAGAGAGATTAGATTTACTGCCTTTCCTTTCATTAGAAAATCAGTGATCTTATCAAAGCAAACTATCAGGTCAGTTCAGAACAATCTATCTTTGTCAGAGAACACGTTGTGTTTTTTTGTAATTTTCATTTACATCCATGTCTTTAATTATTCTTTTCTACTGAAGTTGTTCCATAGTCTGACTTATTGCTGATGCCAGCCCACATTTTCTGGTCCAACTGCTTCAACCTAGGACTTGATAGACCTTTAAAAATTATTCACAGCCAGACTTTGTGTCCATGTTTAGATAAGTAAATAAAATAGTCCGGGGCTCATTCTCTGATCCCAAAGATCATGACAGGGCAAGGCTTGAAGCGGTGCACTTAAACTCTAAAATCCAACTTCCCACCAAGAAAGAGTGGTCCCATGGGCACTGTGTGCTGGGAATGATGCACATGATGTCTTCTAAACCATGCCTTGGCATGCCAGATGCCACAGGACAAAACTTGCTAGGGACATAGCTAAGAGCAGGGCAATCACATGCCCTGGCCTTGTTTAATATGCTAGTATAGGCAAAACTAATGGTTCTTTGTGCCTTTTCTCAGACCTTTGCAGGGAGACTGTTTTGCTTTCCCTTGAGCTGATGGCACTTTCGAGAAGGCATTTCATACTCCCATTCCCTCTTTCCCATTAGCCTTTATGCCTGTAAGCCCCTGTTCAGTATTCCCATCCTTTACTAGAAACTTTAGTGATTTGTTTGAATTTCCTTTGCAAATTCTAACTGTGTTTGACTTGTGGCAATTCTTCCACTTGATGCCTTTGTTTCAGCCATCGTATTTCAGCCATCAAAAATTTCAGTGTCTAATTTGGGTTGGGGTGAATCTCTCTCTTTCCAGAGCCTATGGATGACCTGAAGCACTCATCTCTATTATGATCCCTTAGAAATTAGGGGAGAAAAGTCCCGTCCTATATTTACACATCTCTCTCTCTCTTTATTTGCTCACTCTTATTCTTGCTACAATGAACTGCTAACAAGACAATTGAACGCTGGAGGTGAGGTCTTCAATCTAAAGGCAGCTCTGTTGGATCAGTGGTTTATTTTCACGGGTTGAGACCTGGCCCTGCAGCTTTCTCTGGCGAACCAGGATGAGAAAGGTTTGATGCCATTTTTTCCTCTGTAACTCAAATGGGACTGTTTCTCCCATGCAAAGATTTTTTTTTCCTCCCCACCCCTGTGACGTGAAACATAAGGCTGCACATTTCAGCTACTTTTTGGATAGAGGCAATAATTTCTTAATTTGCCCTGAAGGGGCACGCGCATAAATGGGAAGGAAAAAAATAAAGAGCTTGTGGAATTGATTGGAGGAGAGATGCATCTTGTTCAAACTAGAAGTGAAAATATATTCCAAAGGAGAAATCATTAGCATTTTCATTAAATGCCAAAGAGTGTGACTATTAGACCTACCTCAGGCAACCCTGGGGTTGAAAACTTTTCAACAAGATTTAATTGATCCAGATGGATTGAGGTTGTTTTTGTTTTTTACCCCTTCCACCCTTCTACCCCCTGCTTAAATCTCTGTACTCCATCACCTGTGAGAAAACCCCAAACCGAACCAAATTAAAATAAATAAACAACGCCTTCAGCCCACGCCCTGGAATGAAAACTGCAGTGTAATATGAAATGTGTCCTGATCGTCTTGTTATGGAGCCCAGTGACTCACCAACTGCTACAATTGGGGTTAGATAAAATAAAGGGATTATAATTAAGGAGGCAGCAGGAGGATGTTAACTGGGCAGTCAGATGAAGGCAGGCCCATTACAGACCTGGGTGTGCTGGGGTTTGCCTTGAGGGCCTGCCAGGGATGCATAGACCTGCGACTGGGGGATTTGCAGCAGAGGGTCTGCTTAGAAAACCTAACAGGGGCATGTTTGGCTGGACCAGTGTACTGGGAGGAGGGCCCCCAACTTCAGTTTGGCCTACTGTAGGTATTCCCCAAAAATGCCTAGTTTTCAACTATTGTGAAGGTGGGTGGTGAAGGGTTCACCTGCCAGTTGTGGTCAAGGGAATTCATGGAACCATTGATGCACTTGTCTGAGAATTGGCAGTATATCTGGACAGTGTTTTGATCCTGAACCTTGGCACAGGGGCTCTTTCCCTTGAAAAGAAATCTGAATCAGCCCCTTGGACCCAGCAGAAACCCACTTCTGATGACTGTAAGGAGGGCCAGTGCAGGCACCATCCTCCAGGGCAACAGGGAGCAACTTTACTAGTGATGGGAGAGAAAACAACAGCTTGGTGGCATATGACTCTTAGGTTTAAACTACATACTTGGCACAGTGGCAGTAGTATTTTAACCTGTTGGATACAAGATCATGCAGCAAGTGGGCAGGTTGTGTCTTCCAACACCTACCATACCGATAGAGACATTTTTTCTGTCCTCATTTACTCAGCTTGTTTTGCTGCTTCTTGGATTCCTGAAGAAAAATGACTGAAGAAATAATTCTGTTAAAATCTCCTGTGTACTTAGCACCTTACTTCCTGAGTGAGCCAACCTCAAAGTCCCAAAGCCAGGTGGATCATATGATGGTGTTTCACATGCCAGAGCACCGCCACAAATGATCTATGGCCATTGCAAATGCTTCTTATGTAAGTCCATGGAAGCCATTTGCCTGGGTGCAAAGCACCTAATGCTTCAGTTTGGGATAGCTTAATAACTCCAGTAATTATCCAAAGGATCCCTGAACACTCTTATGATTAACCATCAGGTTAGAACTGGACCTGAGGTGAAATCTGTGCAAATGCAGTCATGGTTGGAAAAGGTTGCAGGAGTCATCCGGGGCTGTGACTGCAGTATCAGAGCATCTTGGAAGGAAAAGTGTGATGATTTGTCTAGTGAAAACTATTATGGGAGTTTCGGTAGGATATTCTGTCTTATTCCCCAGGCTGGAGTTTTGCCAGGACATTGGAATCTAAGTACCTGAATTCAATGTTTCCTTGATGGAGTTGGTAGCTGGCTGACCCCAAAGACGTGCTCTAAACCTTCACCGCTGGATCAGCCACACGTGTCCCTGTTTCCTCACACTCCTCTGTCCATCTGTACATGCCTGTTGTCACTCATCTGTCACTTACACTGGAAATGCCCCGGGGATGGCATCCCCTTTTTGTTCTGGGCTTGCGCAGCCTCTTGCTCAACGAGCCCTGTGGTAACACGGTCAAACAACAATTGCTAAGGGTGAAAGATCGCCAGGTTAAAGATGGCAAAACCAGTCCTCAGGACTGGCTGTGTAGTAGAATAACAACAACAAATTCATAATAATAATGGCACAGGAATAATGAATGGTTGTATTCAAATGTTAGCTGGCTAGAGCTCGCCACTTGCCTTTTCTGCAGCTCCTGTAAAATTTATCCTCCTTGCTGAACGTGTATTTGCCTGCACTGCCAATGTGCTAATTCTGCTCCTCACAGTTTTTCTATTTGCTTTGCTGTATCTTTCTCAATTAAAAGGAAAAAAAAAAAAGGAGAAATAAAAATCAAATCACATGGCATCAAAGAGCTACATCAAGAGGTCATTGCATCAAATGCTGCCGCTAGTTTAATAAAGGAACTGACTAATATACTCATTAGTGGTGCTCGTTGCTAATGCCCGATCAGATAATGGAATTGAAATATCATGTTTTAGGGTGTAATCAGGATCCCCACAGGTGCCGGGATGGAATTGCCCCATAGGTACAGCATTACACAGTTAACTAGGTGTGTTACTTTGACGGGGTGTTTCAGCTTCCCAAGCCTGCGGGTAGGAAGACGTGAGCAGGACTGTCAGTGTAGCTACTGAGAATGGAGAATTGGGTTGGAAACAAGGGAAAAAAAGCTGAGGTAACCCGGGTTAAATTGGATAGAGGCAGCTTGGAGCAAGTGGTGGGTGTCAAGCCACCTATGGGACCAGATAGGAGCACGTGGAGACATGGCACTGGCACTTTGGGAGGACGTGACAAGCTGCCTTCAGATGAAGAGCTCCTTGGGTTGGCTGAACACTGGTGGGTGTGTGCAGGGAAGCACACTGAAGCAGAGCTTCTGGGAACATCAAAGGCTTCATTGCCTCCCTGGCATCTGGAAAGTAGAGAAGAAAAGACTAGTATGGATGTAAAATCCCTGTGCGAGGAATTGGAGGGAGAGGGGTCCTTTCAGACCACCCCTGAGTGGGGGTACCGAGTTGCTTTTAGCATCAGCTTTAGTCTAGTTGCAAAGCCCTTGGAGGAGGTAGCAAGAAGGGATGAATCTTGCCTCCCTGGGTCTTCAGTGTCACTTACACAAGGCTTTCAATCCCCAGTATTCCAGAGAAGCTGCAATTGCAATTTCATTGTCCAGGGGTGACAGACAAGCATGTCACAAGCCTAACACCAGCTTTCTCTTCCCCAACTCAAACATTTGCCTTCTAAGTTTTCCATTAAGTGGGTAAGTCCAAAGAAGTTTGCAGCACTCTTTTTAATTGCATTTTTTAAAATTGAAGAAATGAAAACACATATTAAAAAATTCAAACCCAGCCCCAGCCTAATCAATGCTACCAGACTTTGGGTAAACTGGGCTGAATGACAAGAGTTTTCCAGACGAATTTGTTCTGTGTGGAAGTTAACTTTAAACTCTTTTCTTCATTGCCAGATGATTTAATACTGGATGAGCCAATGAAAGACTTCAGAGACACTCAAATTACTTCCCAAGTTGCTCACAGAATATGTTCTGCAGAGACAACACCAGGCTAGAGACTTCAGTGGGATTAGCAGTAAAGCAAAGTTTTGTTTTACTACAGTATTTTAGATTGTCTTCCAATCTTTATTTCTTTTTATTTTTTCTCCCTCCTGCTCCCAGTTTTTTAATAATAAAAACTTACATGTCAATAACAACCCCTTCTGACTAGTGCCTCTCAACACTATTTGTCCTCCTCTTCCTTCAGCATCCCATAAATTCCTCCTTCCATGTTTCTTTCATGCAGTCTTCTGGAAAGACAGTTCAAGTCCTTTCAGAAGAAGGAGTGAGCTCACCAAGTACTTACTCATCTGCTGTGAGGTCCTTCAGAAGAGGGATAAAAGAGTTTGGGAAGAGGAAAACGCGTGTCCCTTCCTTGGGTTTCTCAGAGAAAATCTTTGCTCAACTCCAGGAGAGGGCTCAGGGTCATGAGTCCTCTGGAAAGAGATATATCCTCTTGCTGCACAGAATAGGGTAACTACATAGTACAAGGAGGCAGGATTTAAATAATTTCATTTTTTCTCTTTTCCCCTTGGCGTTCTCTATTGGTTAGTTTAGGCAGGCTCCAAAGCCATATGCAGACTGCTATGAAGCCTGTTTTTGGTGGATTCTGCAGGGAGATCCATGGGAATTAGGTCCCTATATAATTACACTTAAGCACCTAAAGCTATGGCTGTGTTGATAAACTAAACAAGGCCAGGGCTCAAGCCCAGGTACTGGCGCATGATCTCTCAAACTATCCAACCCTTAGCATGGTCCCTGGTGATGGTTTTGTCCTGTTCCAACTAGCATTCTCCCAGACAATGCCTGGGCATGGTCCAGGAACAGCCTGGGCCAAGGAGCATCACCACAGGCGGTTCAGATGCAGCCCCCCAGTTTTGGAAGGAAAGACGCTTATCAGCACGGACGCAAATTGGTCTGTGCCAATTGGCCTCTGGGCCAAAGAACAGCCCCATGCATGTCTTATTTACTAGAATAGATGAAGTGAAATGCTTTCAAGAATGTAGCCTGAGATGCTAAACAGGGACTTGGGAGATAGCTGAGTTCCCAGTGCTTAAAAAGAAAGGGGGATAAAAGCAGTGCTTGGTTTATCCAAATATTAACTCGTTCCCTCCTGCTGTGCACAGCTTCATTTCCAGCAGACCCAAAAGGGACAAGATTCCTCATTGCCCTTTTCTGCTGCTTTTATTTACTTGTACAATCATAATCTACTTGTGGCCACTTCCCAGATTTCTCAACAATATAAAAGTCATGAAGGTGGACAACTACAGTAGCAAGTCAGGGTTATTTAATACTGGAATGGAAGTGAATGTTTTAGCAGGAACAATGTGTTCTGGTGTTTTCCTTCAGATTCTTGTCAGAAGTGTTTGATATCTCTGTCATAACTTGGTGAAACAAGATTTTTCTCTCTCTTCATTCTACTCCAGTGCAATATTGGGTGGAAGGTGGTAATGAGACTTCAGCACTGGTGCTGGTGAGAATAAACCTGGTTAGATGATGCTGGCCAGTTTTCACAGCACAAATGAAAGGTGGCATATCTGTATCCCTTGCCATAAGCACTCAGCCATCCAAGTAAACAATGGAGCCTGTGTTTGTGCAGCAGCTCATAGAGGGATGTCCTTGTCCCCAGCCAGCTCACCAAGCAACATGACACCACAAGCACTAAACCCAACAGAGCATCCACATACTTCAAACTGGAGGGGTCTGAACATGCTGCTTAAAAATCTTTGCTGCAATCATCTTGGCATTAACGTTTAGGAGAGTTTCTCAGCCCGTTGGAAATTTGCTGAATTGGACAAAATAGCAGAGAAAAAAAAAACCAAACAGCTTTTAAATTCTGACTTCAGAACATATTTAGACTTACTCCACTCAAATTTCTGCCTATATAAAGTCTAAGTTTCTTGCATTAGAAATTAGGTGTCTATTATACATGCACATATGATGTGTGTGTGCATTGCAAAGAGAGGCTTGTGTAATAGATATGTATGTGTATTCCTTATCGCTGGATGGATACATCATGTTATAATCCTTGATCTCTGTGGCAATGGAGACCCTGTCTAAAATCATGGTCCTGCTAGGCTGAGCACGTGGCTGCTCAGTGATGAGTGCCCAGGTGTCAGCAGTCATCCAGCTCGAGGGGTGAAGGATCAGCCTCACAGCCTCTTCCCAGGATCCTGCTTCCTCATGGGCATTTCACTCTGGAGTATGTGATATTAGGATGGCTGCAGGCAAAGTCCCCACTCCTGTGTGTGTCATTTGGGTGTCTGGAGGTGACATGGTTGAGGCTGGAGAAGAAGAGACCGGCAGAGCTTAGCTAAACCCAGCCTGTTGGAGTTATCGGTTGTGATCTTAACTAGAAGGTCCTTTTTCTGCTCACTTACCCTTGCACACACGCACATAATTGCAGTGTGAATTCATAATATAAACCATGATGTAATAGACACCAACTCAACTCAACTTAATTACTGTACAAATGAACAACAACTTAAATCACAAGCAGAGTCCCATTAAAAGTAATCAGATCCTGGGTGGGGAGATGGTTAAAGGTGGCGTTTGAACTCCAAAGAAAAATATTCTCTTGTTTGGACATAATTTGGTTTCTTTTTTTATTGTTATTTTTTCTTACACAGTGTATTTTTGCTCTCTCTCCCTGACTCTCTCTCATTTTAATTTTTTCAACCTTTTCCTGATAAACCAAACTAGTCTAGACATATCTTTTGAGAGCAAATGTTCTCTAAGTTATGTTCATTCCTTGTGAGTTTGTACGTTAATCATTAAATATAATTAATTAGAACATCTTGTAATTAACTTGGAAAGCAAAATTATACGAGGGAATGAGTTTGTAACCACATCACATTTGAAATAAAAATAAAACTTTGACTAAAAGGAATAACTGCTCTTTGGAATTAGATGAGTAACAATGTTGGATTGGCTCCCCCGAAGCTGTAATGTTGGCTCTGAATTCATTCACATATATCAACCATATTTCACATTGGTACACGTGCTCACACACACATGTATGTGCACATCATAGTGCCATGGCCCAGAGTTAGCCCACTGCAGGGATGCTTTGAGCCACCCCTCTGCTTTCTTGTGCCTCTGCATGTGGAGGGACTCAGCAAACACACCATCAAGCAGACTTAGGGTGGCTCTGACTTGCCCTGACTAGTTGTGATGGCATTTTGGGTATGATGCTGGCTGGAAATTGTGGCATTTCATGGCAGGCTTTCCTGCCAAGGCTGGCAAGACCTGGTAGGGGGTGGCAGACAGCTGTCCATGTGGGTACCCCCAGCTGGTGATTCCTGGTCCAAAGGAATCCTCACATACATGCTGGGACCAGTTCTCAAGTCCACCAGTTCTCCAGAAAGCAAGTTCTGGGCTGACCTGTGGAGCACAGTCAATGAACCACCTTAGCTGTCTGGTTCAAAAAAAGAGAGGAATCTCTTCTTGCCAAGCAACCGTTCCCATCAAAATTTAAATACTGCATTTCCTTGTGAGTGCGAAGAGTTCTGCCATCCTTGCTTGACTGAATAATCTGGGGATGTCCTGGGAGACAGAAACTTCACTATTCTCAATAGGAACACACCTGTTCAGGCTGCTGCAACATCCCAGGATGAGATACTGGTCCTGGGGGCTTTGGGCTGAGAAGTCCCTGAGGTCTGTAGGAGCAACAATCCTAGGGAATCCCCAGGTGATTACCTAGATAGTGTTGGTAAGGTTAGAGTAGCTGCACAGCAGCTCCTGGAGCATCATTGGGCTCTGCCACTTGCTTATTAATGTGGCCTGGGGCATGTCATTTCACCTCTGTTTTCCCTTCCTCTCTGTCCTTGTTGAGTACATCATGTTCATGAGGACATCATCCTTCCTCTACACTTTGGACAGGCAGTACTGCCAGCCAAAAGGGCTCTTTCACCTCTGTCACATCCCCAGTTGGGATAATACCTTCCACAGTCACTGACATGTGCTCAAACAGGCCAGAGGACTTCATTGCTTTCAGCTCGCTCTTGAATTCCCCCTTTTGCTGTTTTGGCAGGAGGAATGGCAAAGCCTCTCCCCAAGTTTCTTCTCTACCCTCTGCAGCCAAGCAATTGCTCGGCTGGGCCGTTCATCACCACCATGGTGCAGAAACTTTCCTCACATTTTTGTGGTTGGTTTTCAGGCCAATGGAGGCAGCTGGGGAGGAGAGAGGCTAAGGTGGAGAAGAGCAGAGGTGGAGTGGGAGAAAGGCTCCTCAGAAGATGAGGGAGATGAAAGATGAAATCATTTGGAAGTCCTGATTGGTGGCTGAGGTGAGGGAAAGTCCTTTTCTCTTCTGGGCACATGAGATGAGTGACCAAAGGACTCGGAAATGTGGCCTTGGATATCCCTCTCCATTCATCAGGGCATTCCTGCTTTGTGCTGAGCTCTCAAACTGCATGTTGGCCCCCTTCACTGGTTCTTAGACTGGAAATCAGCTAAGAAACCACCCCTCAGCTAAAACTTGCTCAGGCTGTGAAGGGTTAATTATTTTGAAGAGACTCAAAAATATAATCTCCCCGTTTGTGAGCAGATGAAACAGGGTGTGGATTTACAGGGCCAGGATGAAGGGGGAGAGACACTAGGAGCATAGCTGTGATCTCTTTGCCTTCTGCCTCCTCCCTGCCTGTTGGTAGCACCCTGCCACTGGGGCAGGCACCAGGGGTGGGATGCAGCTTGCCTAACGTTGAACAGGTCGATATTAGACACCTGGGGCAAACCAGATGGGTTGTAGGACCTTCCCCAGGCACATGGGAGGGACAGGCACCTCTGGGAGAAGAGTATCCTATTGCATGAGGGGGGCTAAGATCCACCCAGTTTACACACTTGGGTTGACAAATGAAGTGCCCATCTTGCTCTTCAATGGTGATGTGAATCCCACACCCCAAAAGGAGTTGGAGCTTTGGTTATCTGCCTGAAGAGAAGCTCCACTCTGCATCCTACCCACTCGCCCATCACCACTTTCACTGCATCTGTCCTTCCTGGCCTTCTTGCTCTGGCAAAACTCCCATTTTGGAGCAAGATAAGATGGACCTGATCCGGACATGTAAGAAAAAGTCTGCTCTGTATGGGACACGACACCTGCCCACATTCATTGTTTTGCAGATACGGGGCACCATGAATAAATGAGGGAGCATGAATATGCCCAAGGAACAACAGCAGTGAACGACAGTAAAAAAAAATCTGAAAGAGATGTGACAGTACTTTTGAATAGAGCTGACACTGAGCAAACACTTTGCACAGTGTGGAGGGTGATATAATATCCTGCCCTTTCAGAGTGTCACTGTGACTTGTGTTTAACATTCATTGGCAGCAGCAGCCCGGCTTGATCTTCACACTGAGAGGTGCTGAGCATATATCTAGGAAAAAAAGAAGATAGACAAAGAGGTGCACCCAGTTGACTGCCCTTTCTTATGTGGGTGTGAATCTGCCTTAGTGGAGCCCATGTGATCTTCACAACTGACTTCAGTCCCTATTAACCTCCCTGATGAGCAGTAGGAAATTAGGCATGCGTGGAGGGAAGGGTGTTTATGAAAAGCAAGGTCTAATGAGAACCCGGTTTCAGAGTTAATTATGGAACAACCATTGCCGCTCCCTAACCCAATACTGCGCCTGATTCTGATCTCACTGCATGGGAAAGCAAGATACTTTATACCCATGGGGGCTCCTGGGCCGCATACGGCTCTTGAGTAATTTAGGTGCATTTATGCTGGGTGATATCATGTGATCGACAGTGGGACTGCACTGATGCCGGGCTGCTGGGTAATCTGTGGGATGAAGCAAATCAGCAGGACTTGCCAGGTCATGCCCGGCCCCATCCCATCCCACAGTGGTGCAGGGAGAAGGAGGAGAACTGTTGTTATCTCCTCAGTGAACCACTCCTGCTGCTCTCCCTCCCTTCTCTCTCTGATGTGCCTGATACGTGTCTTCTGTCTCTGGGCTGAATGAGAGGTGTTGGTAGATGGTTTGTAAGGTCAGCAAGATGGGCCAGCGTCGGGATCAATTGAGCAGTACCTGTGTGTGTATGTAATCAGGATCTGGCCTTCTGCTAATTAAAAAGCTCAAACAAACGCATGCAAATGAGGCAGATATGAACACGCAGGTGGATTGCTGGAAACAACACCCTCCACTCCTCCAATTGAGGGGGCAGCCGGTCCCAGCACTCCCTTTTGTTTTGTTGTTTCCACAAAAAAGCTGCCTCTGTTGTGGGGAAGTTTCCCCTTGGTTGAGTTCAGCGCGTATGGTCCTGGGGCATAAACAGCCTCTTGTCCCATGACACACACTTGCCCTGAGATTACACACACACACACAGAGCTTGTCAGGGATGGCACAAAACACTGGGAGTGTAAGGAAAAGCCACTTTCCCACTTCTCCTGGCCTTGTGTTTGACGGGCTGGGAGCCTTTTCCAGAACGATGTGCAGAGGGTTTGCAGCATGTGACAGATTTTTCTGGGTCTAATTCTTCTCTCCGTGAGGCCACAGTACATAGCAGCCCTGGGAAAACCTTCTGGGAAAGACAGATTTCTTGGTCCGAAAATGTTGCATAAAACAGGGACACAGGTGACAACTTAAAATCAAGATGATATTGATCATATTTTTCAGTACAAACCAGATTCTGGGATAACTCTTATAAATACTTGCACTACTCTTGTCACTGCACTTCCAGAGTCCTTTGAGAATGCGGATTTTTCCCACTAACATAAACGGTCCTTTGATAATGGAAAATTTGCCTGAGTAAAGGCTGACTGCTTAATGCAGTGATTAAGTCATTGCTTTAATCTGGCATAGCTCTTGAAAAATCTGCTGGAAAGAGTTACTGCAAAGGTCCTTTTTGTTCCCTTTCCCTACAGCCACTCATTCTCTTTGTGCTTACAGTAATGTTCATGGGTCTTCCTGGTGATACAGATCAGGGAATTGATCTGGCCATAAGCTGGCTAAAAAAAGAAAACAAACAAAAAACCACCCCAAAATAAAAAAAACACCAACAAAAACTAAAGCTTGGGGTTTTTTTCAGCAATGTGTCAACAAGAGATCCACTGTCAGTCAGAAGGAGATGATAAGAACGAGAGGACATGGATGTGGTTGAGCTGGCCCTGTTCATTGTACACAGTCAACAGAAAATTGCCAGTGCCATGGAACACACCGTGCTGAAGACCAACCTCCAACCCACCTTCTGGCTTGTATGCAGGATAGTTAATATCCACCAGATGCCTGACATACTTAGCAAAACTCACACTTGGAATGCCCCAGCCCAGGTTGTGCATCAGGATTGGACACCTTGGACCGAAGCATGTCATGCTCCAGTTTGCTACAGGGAAGGTAACTTGATAAGAAACAAAGTCAGAGGGAGACCTACTCAGCACAGATTCACACATCATTTCTATGATCTTCACCTTGATGGTTGACTTTGCTGCTTCTTCTGAACTTGAGTCTATGCTATATATTACTTTGGGTAGCACTGAATATGAAAAGAACATCAGATCTTATTCTCCGATTCTCTTTTTGGAAAACAGTCTCAGATATCTCCCACACCCTCTTCTTCCCTGCATGTCCCCATAAAGGACCAAAACACCAGAGTTCCAGTAGACCTGGGTGTGTGATGTTCTATTTCATGTAGTGTATTTTAACTTTTAGTAGAACTTTGGCTACTCTAAATCTCTGTCTAATATTCACAGGCTGGGAGTTCAGCAGAGACGGGCAAAGCAGTGTGTTAATTTGTTTGGCATAGCTTTGTCATGTGGGTTTTCATTTTGCAACTCCACAACCAAAATAAAGGGTAGCAGAGATCAAAGTCATTTACTGTTTAGACTCTAATGCTCAGGGGAAGGTAGAGGTGCTATTTCAGATAGGAAGAAGTCTCTGATTTCATGTCATTAAAACCGTGTGTCTCAGTTCCTGAAAGCACGTAAATACACTCATAGTTGAGCTTAAAGACAGGAGCATATGTAAATACTTTGATAAAGCAGAGGTAGGATTACATGAAGTGCTTCTTGTTCTTGTATTGACTTACTCGAGTTAGTTAGTTCAGACAAAAAAGCCATATAGGCGTAATAACTTTATTTTTAACTAGATTAAAGTTAGAAGGAACATATTAAAGCACAGAGGGGGCTTGGGTGCTGAGCACGAATTACTATTTAGAGTTGATCTCAAAATGCCCTTATCTTTGATCAGTTCAGAAGTAGAAGTAGATTCAAATGGAGAACTCCAGCAGGTATTGGAAGACTCCATCAGGAGTTTGATTACGGGAAGGCCTTGTGACAAGCACTTCCTTACAGACAGTCCAGATAGAGATGGAGATGCTTTGTTTCCAGAGTTTGTTTCTGGGACTGACTTGAGCCATAACATTTTTATGTTGGATTTACTGAATCTGGCTGGTCATGCAAGTTAAGAATGTTCTTTTAATTTTTTTTTATTTTTTTTTTTTAAATTTTTTTTTAAATTTTTTTTTTTATTCCCACTGAAAACAACCCTGAGATGTTGATTCAGTGTAAAGTTTTGGCTGAAATTCTTGTTCCAAGGCCTTGGTGTCAACAAAGATTTCAGATTCCTGTTTACTTTAATTGGCTTTGCTTTTAGCCACAAGTAAAGATTGCAAAACAAAGGCGTGGAATGGCCATCCCCTGCTTCCAGTGTGGGTCTACATTACTTTTTTTTTTTTTTCCCCTGGGCTTCTTATGCGAATGTGTTTGTGAAACCACTTGAATCAGGAATTTTGTTTTCAAGTGGGGACCTAAATTTAGGATCCTGCATCCCTCTTTAGAAATGGATAAAAATAACAAAAATTCTTTAGTTCTCTTCTCAGTGGAGACTCTTTGACCCTGAGAACTTTCAAGAATTTGGATGTGGAATATAATATTTGTCAGCACAAAAGCTGTCAAAACTTTTCTAATCATAATCTACAGCAGAAACAGCAGATTTTTGTTTAGATGTTGCTCAATATCAGGCAATGAATATGCCCATGGCACATGGGTGCCATTGATGTTCTCGGGTACGTGAAAAAATATGGCAGATGACCTGATTTCCCAAAGCAGAGCACTCAGGAATATCTCCCAGTGTCATAGATGAACTCTCAGGAGGAGTCACCTGATCTGCTCTCAGCTCATCCCTTACACCTGAGACTGTTTTGGGCTGGGATTTTCCAAAGTGCTCAGTGTTGGCTGAACTCCAGTATCAAATTTACTGGCATTGATTCCCATCAGGAGCAGAGTTAGACCTGACCCTCTGAAGAAGTCCACAGCAAGATCCTCCTTCAGGACTTTTTTATCGGCGGCTGTAGAGAGAAATGAACGAAGAAGACTGGATCAGTGCACCTTGGTGGGAAAACTAATGCTGTTGCCTTTAATATTCTGCAGTTGAAGATGATAAAATTCTTCCTGGGGAAGTTATGACAATCCTTGTCATTGCCACGCTCACCGTGTCACGCCACTCGTGAGATAATCTCTCCATTGCAACCTGTTTCCCTGGCTGATTGACCTCTGGTATCTCTCCCACTGTGCCTGTGGTTTTGAAACATTTCTTCTTTCCACACTGAGTGTGGTGGGCAGGAGATGTGTGTGTGTGAGCCCACCTGTGCTCTTGGTGTGATCTGAAAGGCAGAAAATTCATGGAAAGCTCTCCTATCAAAATCCTTCAGGAACTGTGAAACAACAGAAAGCCACAGTGAAGGCTGTAGTCTTACAGCCAAAGATATCCAGAGCAACAGTGAAAAGCATCTATCAGTCATTTCAGCTGTCTCCCTCACTCTCCATCTTTCTCACTGGGCTTTTTCAGCCTCCTCCTCCTCCTCACTTCATGATTCCAACTCTTTTATCCTGGTTGTTGGTGGTAGAAAGAGATAGATAGCACGTTTGGACATATTTGCCCTCATGTGGCTTGTCCTTCTCACTCCACCCATGCTCTGGTTGTGATGATGCATATCTCTGGGAGTCAGTGGGAGATCTTTTCACAAACACTCACTGTGTGTTGTGTCTCTTGTGGGCAGAGATGTTGCTGTGTTAGCCATCATTATTTGATCTGCCTCTCTGACAAGATTGCTTTAAAGCCTAAATGTTGGTTTCTGTTCTTAGCTGGGAACATGCTATAGTTATAGCTTTGCCTGCGTCATGGACAAGTCCAGTTCCTCAGCTATGCTGGGAATGCCTAGTACTGTGGAATGGAAACTGTGGAGAACAAAATCTGTGACAGGAGTGTTGCATGAAAGAAAGGGAATATCCTACTGGGGTACTTTGGTAGAAATTTTGTGGTGGAGATTTTTTTTTTTTTTGCTTGGGCAAATAATATTTTCCCAAAATATGCTGGAAATACTAAAGTCAATGGTATTTCTTAGAGCTGGGTGGGAGAGATGGAGGAGTACTGATTCTACCTTCAAGTGGTAGAAGTGCAGTCTAAATTCAGATTATAAATGCCTCTGCATTTCGCATCCTGAGTCTTTATTTTGCCTGCTCTACAGAAAATGGTGATTGATATAATTTTCAGTTTGGAATAGGACTGGGAATTTCCCTTGCTCGCTGAAGTCAAAAGCTGGAACAGAAACTCACCATCATTCATCAAGGTGCCTTCAGCCATGAAAAGCAAATACCCACTGAGGTGGTAGTTATCTTCTGATCCCCTCATTGTCAATGGGTAGAAAGAGTCAGCTAAATCAATAAAACTAATATTTAAACCATCCTCCATTGGGAACTCCCTCTCTTGCTCCTAACTGAGGTATCTCTCTTAGGACATGGAAATTCAATGGGATGCACCTGGGTTAGTAAGAGTGCTTCTCTATCAACATGCTTCTTACCAAAGGAAGAATAACAGAGGGCATGGGAAAATGTGGCTGAGTGAGGGTGAGGCAGAGAGGAAATAGTGTGCTCTTTAAGTTGGAAAAAATATTTCTCCTTGGGAGTAGCATAGGAGCACAGGAAAGCTGATATTTTCTGAGGCAAGAAGTTTTCTTGGAATTTCTTTGAAAAGGAGTATATTTTATAAGATTTCTACAGTGCTTAAGGTCATACTGTCTTTGCTCCAGTATGCTACCCTAAGATGAGCTCTAGTTTTTTATGAATGTTGGTGTTTTGAGCAGTTTTTTAATCCCCATTAAAGAAAGGTTCAATGAAAGCTGTCAGTGCATCACCAAGGGCCTGGTCCTACTTCTGCAGAAGGCAGTAGAAAAGGTCCTGCCTATATCAAAAAGTTGATTGCCTGGAGAAAAGGAAGATTAGGAAAGACCTTCTTACTCTCTACAACTCCCTGAAAGGGGGTTGTAGCCAGGTAGGGGTCAGTCTCTTCTCCCGAGTAACAAGGAATAGGACAAGAAAAAATGGTCTCAAGCTGTGCCAGGGGAGGTTTATGTTGCATATTAGGAAAAATTTCTTCACTGAAAGGTTGTCAAGTGTTAGGACAGGCTGCCCAGGGAAGTGGTGGAATTGCCAGTCCTGGAAGTGTTAAAAAACCTGTAGATGTGGCACTTAGGGATATGGTTTAGTGGTAGTCTTGGCAGTGCTTGGCTGTGCTAGTTTGGACTTGATGATTTTAGAGGTCTTTTCGGACCTTACTGATTCTATGGTTCTATAATATATGTTGGCCTTTCTAGACAGACATGGCCTTTCAGAATGGACTGGGAAGGGGAGAGGACTGAAAACCAACGCCCTGAAGTAGCTAAGACTTGAGAGGGGACAGAGGAAAAGTAGAGAAGGCATTTAATTTTTCCACAACTGCTTTATACAAGGTAAAGCCTGTGATGGCATGGCAAGACCTGTGTGTCTCAGACAATGAAGGCCACAGCAGTGAGAAGAAAAACCTTGGCCAGTGTGAGCTGGTGGAATACCTGGAGGGTGTGATGCAGCTGAAGAGCCTACATTTGCCCAGAGGGCAGAGTAGGGGTAAAAAAACAAGGGAAGTTATTGCATCTGTCCAGGGATTTCAAAAAACAGCTTATATGGAGGCAATTGTGGGAACAAAGTAGTGGAAAGGACTCTGTGACCTGGCTGGGGGTGTGAGGGGATTTGGTATGCTGCTCTCATCTCATCATGATGTGAGACCATCTGCCCTGCAGCTAGCAGAGCTGGGTGTAGATGAGAAAAAACAGAGATCAGAACATGACCTCCAGCAATTTTGGGGGTAACAGCTACTTTATGAGTGACATCCTAGAAACAGCCAGGGGGAAATCAAAGAGAGATAAGATAACTGTGTTTCTCTGGCCGTTGTCCTCAGTCAGTTTGCAGGATTGCAGATTAGGTCCTTTTCTTTGGTTTCTCTTGCTGGTTCTCTGTGCAAGTGCCACAGGGCTGTGATAAGCAGGAGGTGGAATGGAGCTCTAACTGCACCACATTTTTTCTCATGCAGCAGGCTATGCTCACTGAATGAAAATATGCCTGGATCCTTCCTCTGCTTTCGCCTCTCTCCATCCAGAAAAGCTGGGATCTGGGGATGTACACTGGGGGAAGGAGAGAGGAAAGGGGTTTGGCACCCTCTCTGCCAAAAGGTGTCCTTACTGTTCCAGCATGGGTCTACATCTTGCTGCCCCAGTGTGACCACTGCACACTCAGGGCTGCAACAGACAGTGTTTGGTGCTGCTCCCTCCAGTCATCACTTCCTGACTCCACGGAGCATCCCAGTGTTCCCCGACATCCTGGGGGGATCATCACAGGTGCAGACAGCTGCAATAGAACAGCAGACTGCCATTTCTTTGTCTTGTTAATTTTGGTGACAGCCCCATATGACCTGCTGGCCACACCATCCAGGTAGGACCTTCCTGAGTGAGGTTGGGGTAGGCAGCTTAAATAGCAAGCGTTATCCAGGCTGGAGTGGATGAGGGTGTTTGCAGTCAGCCCGTGGAAGAAGGAAACACTCACAGGACAGGGGGAACCCTGATGTGCTGGATGGGAATGGAGATTTTTTTCAGCCAGCACAGGGAGATCTGGGACTGATCCCACAGGCAGAGTCATCCATCCTCAGGGAGGAGCCCCAGCCCCCTGGGGAAGGCAGAAGATGCAGACTTTTCTGCGTTTTCCTGGTAGAGGGAGGAGCAGGGCAGGTTTCTGCCCTGGGGATCCAGTCACCCTGGCAACACAGGGGTCGGGGGTGGCCTTCACGGTGTTTCTTGCAAGGTTGAGTCAGGGCTATGATGAACTAGTCTTGCACAAGCAGGAATGCCATCGCCAGTGGTGAGCTGAAAAATGCCGAGCTCTATTTTCAAAGACAGCTCAGAGGTTATTTATGTACGGAAATGCTCCTTATCTCTTAATTCCCAGACTGATGGGTGGAAGATATGCAAAGAGTGACTTCTGTCAGAGGAGCTCACCAGCGCTGCTACTGCCTTGGCAAGTGGGGAGGGCTCTCTCTGCCTTCCCTGGTAGCAATGCTGACTAAGGGCCATAGGAATCTTAATTCCTGGCCCAGAGAAGGCAAGCCAAGCTATCTGATGGGCTGCTTGGCCAACAGTTAATATCCTGTCACAGAGAAGTAAGTATTCATGATATAGCAGCTTTTTTTTAATTTTTTTTTTTTGCACCTGGAAGACTGGAGTGGGAAGAGCCAACAAATTCTCCATTTTGTGCTTAAACATCAGGTCTGCCCTGAAAGGCCCAAATCAAAACCATTCTTTTATATGCCAAAGAATCCATAAAAACTCATTGGTATCAAAAATGTTTGTTTTCTTTTTTTCCCCCATCATGATTATTCTCAGGCTGGAGATTCAGGCTGGAATCATAAATTCAATTCCATTTACTTGTGGCTGGGACATTATTAGTAGGTAGAAATTTGCAACTGGAAATCAGTTAATGATTCCTCTGTGAGTACAGCAGGCAGATGGGAATCCAGCTTCTTTTCCCTGGCTGAGCCGACACTGGCATGCTAACTAAATGTACTAAAACATTTATTAATGGGTGAGTTAGCAAAGGGGAATAAAAATCCAACCCCGCACAATGAACGCAGGTAATAGGATGTCATTATTAAAGAATTATATCTGTCAGAGAAGGACATGCATAAGAATTAGGTGTCCTTGAAAATGCTGTGAAAACACATCTCTACTTCTGTTTGATGGAATCACATTTTAATTTTCATGAACTTTTCACCAACTAAATATATTTGCATCTAAAGGAATCCTGTCTCTCAATAAGCAGTAATGATGACCTTATTTACACCAAATGACGTTTTCCTACTGATTGGGCCAGAAAAAATGAATTATTTTTCCAGTGTAGGGAAAAAACCCCCTCATCAATAAATTTTTCTTGGTGATGGTGGTGTATTATGGATCATGTGAAGAGTAAAAATAAAACCTACTCCATAGAAGAAAAGAAGCTGTCTTTTACATGGGAAGGGGTTTACTAACATATCCCTTTTGGGACAACTGGATAGAAGGTTCTGGCTTGGTGGCTGCCTGACTCTTGAGAGCAACCTTGTAGACAGGGAAGTTGAATTCTCTGCTTTCTGCTTTGCCTGACCTCAACCTCAGTTTGGCCTCCCTGATTCAGGCTGCCAGTGAGGGACCAGGGGAATCAGTTGTTGCAAGATCAGTGGAGGCTGGACTGCCTCGGAGACGAGGTGAGAGAGTGGTGGGGTCCATGACTCCCCTCCTTTTGTGCTGGTGGGTTTCCCACAGCAAAGCTGGGGAGGAACACACCTGATGCCCTGGGAAAACAATGTGAGGGACTTGGTCCTTGCATCTCACCTGAAAGTCTTGAAAATGGCAACTGGGGCTATTTCTGAGTTTATGATGGAAATTGATTCCTTTTCCTTTTCCTTTTCCTTTTCCTTTTCCTTTTCCTTTTCCTTTTCCTTTTCCTTTTCCTTTTCCTTTTCCTTTTCCTTTTCCTTTTTTTCCTTTTCCTTTCCTCTCATCCCTTGTTGCAACCCACAGAACAGCACTTCCAATTGAAAAATCCTTTAGACAGCAGGATCCTGAATCAGCCCAAATCAGTACATGTTGTCCACAGACCCCTTGATCCCAAGGGAATGGCCAGTACATTCAGGAGCTGCTGTGTGTGACTCAAGGTGACCAAATTAAGGCCTCTGCATGAATAGTGGTTCAGGTGCTGATGCATCATTTCTTTTCTGTAGTGAGAAATTGGATAAGAAGGTTCACATGAGCTCATTCGGTCTTTATGGGCTTGAACCAGCTTCCATTGGAGTCAATAGGAATCTTTCCATTGACTTTAATGAGAGCTAGATTGGATCCTAAATTAGTACCTTCATCCTTCAAATTGTTTTGCAGTGCCTATCCCCATCCATAATTAACATAAACTGGCTGTGATAGTCATCAACAGGAAAATTACACCAAAATGTCCTCGGTAGGTTTATTCCTGCTCTCACTGAAGATGATAGGAGCCTCATAATTAACTTCAAACAGGGCTGGTTGTCTGTGTATCGTGATTATAAAATATCTTGATATATTTTTAAGGGAGAGTTCAGTTTGAGCGACTTCTTAATTGCATGTCAGGACTAAAAGAGTTGCCTGTGACCAAAGACGGCCACACTGAAAAATCAGCCAGTATTAAGGAGCATGATTTGACTTTGTGGCTACATAAATCAGTATTTGAGTTTCTCATTTGGTATTCACTGAAACGAAAACATAATCTGAGTTAATTGCTCTTCCCCAAGGTGCCTTGTTGCGCAATGTTTTATAAAATTAAAGCCTGTTAAGTACACACGAAGAAACATACTTTAGATGCAGAACATAAAATACTAGCACCTCTAATTCTGCTGTCATGTATGGTTGATTAACCTGGTACAACAGAAGCCTTGGGGAGAGTTTCTGTGCTGTTAGAAAACATATTTCCACTTAAGGGAATTTAGACAACAAAGGGATCTCACAAATCCCATTGTTGGAGGCTAGGCTGACATTTGGGGCATCTGAGCTGTCTCACAAAGCTGTGGAAGACTAGGGGAAAGAATGCAACCTGCATCCCACTTATGGATAGTTATCTGTCACCCCAGTACCTTCCACAGCAATTAACAAATAATTAATGAAGCCCTGTAGCCCTTGCTCAGGCTATGTTCCTGTTGGCTCCAGAGGGAATTTCACCTGGACTCAGAGTGAGCATGGGGTGAGGAGTGGGGAACAGCGTGGGCCATGGGGGAGATGCTTTCTCAGGCACATGCAGACAGCAGTGGGAAGGTCACTGTGCTGCCCTGCTCCAGGTGGGCTTGCTGCAACTCATCCACCTCTGAGAAAAACCCAAATTCAAATGTTTGAATTTCTTGAGCCACTCAAATCCACAGATAGAACACCACTGGAGAAGAGCCATGGGAGGTCAAGGAAGTTTATCTGGAGAGGGTTACCGATGGGGAGGATATGGTGGTTTAGGAATAATAAAAAAAATACCATAAGGAGACCTCCCCATGCTCAGGTGCTCTGGACTCTCTTTGCTGCTTGCAGGTACTCCTTGGAGCAGGCAGGGAGCCGTGGAGGGCAGATGGAGCACATCGGCAGCTGCCTGTCGGACCAGAAGCTGCTCGGGAGCATGTGGGAAGATCAGGAAGGCTTATCAGATAGTTTGCAGCAGTGAAACTGCCTAGTAAGGCATAGTGTGGGAGCTGGGGGTATCCGGGTGAAGACCGACTGGGAGCTTGCCAGGTGTGTGTGGTTTGAGTTAAGGGCGAACAGAATTTTCTCCCAGGATGAAAGTGAGCCTGTATCTTATAACGAAACCAGCTGGTGTTTCAGGTTGTTACCTGCTTCTGCTCCTGACCTGCCCTGTGCTGCCCTCGTGGCCGGCCCAGTAGCCAGTACCTCACTCTGAACAGGAACCTTCAAGTGAAAAGGCAAAGGTGAGATAAATAGGATAGGATCCCTGGATGGTTATAAACCCGGTGCTCCTCTTTGTTTTCCCTAATGTTGTCCTTACACACTGTACGGAGAAAGGTACAGCCTCAAATTGCACCAGGGGAGGTTTAGATTGGATATTAGGAAAAGCTTCATTGGAAGGGTGATCAAGCATTGGGACAGACTGCCCAGGGAGGTGGTGAAATCACCAGCCTTGGAAATGTTCAAAAAACACGCACATGTAGCACCTGGAAACATTGTTTAATGTTGGATCTGGCAATGATAATGGTTGGGCTTGAGGATCTTAGAGGTCTTTTCCAACCTAAACGATTCTATGATTATCCTGTGACAAACTGAATGAGGTGTCAGCACTGAAGAACCATCATCCCCAGTGTTTATTGGGAATGTTTGGCCCACGCCAGCAATGCCCAGGCTGGTGAATGCAAAAGCGTTTGCTAAAATGTGCCCTAATGCTTTCTTTGCTGTGTGTCAGCACATCCCTTCTCAGACTTTGGATGGAGTGGTTCCATTTTGTTCAACATCAGTAGCTGGGAATGTGATGCAGCCCATGTGCCATGGAGAGTGGAAGAGGAAACCTGGGGACACGCCAGCAAGGCAGAGCTGTGGCTGTCCTGGCACCTGACTTGACTGGTCTGTGGATGAGCTGTCTACATCTGGATTAAGATTTTTGGACTAAGATAGATATTTTCAGAGGATAACTTCTCAGATCTATCCTAAGTGAAGGAGGGAAAGGGTGGGGATTTGGATCCTTCATGACTATTTACAACAGCTAACTGAAACCCTGCAAATTGATTCCTTACCTTGTGGTCACCTTTAAAAGGTGGTAACGTGTTTAGGACAAAGAACAAAATTTTACACTACATATGACAAATAAAGGGAGAGAATTGTTTTTTTTTCTGGGGGGGGGGCCTTCACAGAATATGATTATCTCCTTGACACCTGCATAAATGAGCCTTTGAGCCTCTGCCAGAAAATTTCTGACAGTCTTATGTGGAAAAATACAAGATCTTCTAAAGGATGTCAGAACTAAGTTACAGCTCTCCGAGCCATTGGAGTTTTCCCAAACTTCCTAAAAAACAACACTGGTACTTCAAAAAGTTCTTCAGCTTGTTCCTGTAAGACTCCTGGGGTAGGTGTCCAGGCCTGCTCAAATAAAATACTCTTAAATTCAGCAGATGCTGCCTCACCCCCTTCTCTCCTGCTATTTACTATTCCACCCACACCACATCGGAGCTGCTGCAGACTGTGCTGGGGCCGGGGCTGTGCAGGTGTCTGAGGCTGGAAATTTCAGCTGCTTCCTTTGCCATCTCTGAATTTTGCCACGTCAGACACTGGGAGAGATGGGGAATCCGACCTGTGAGTCAAACATGACATTCACTGGCTGGTTGCATGAAATGTAACCCACAGCATCGTTTGGCCCTCTGGGCTGGAATCTGTTTGCCTTAATTACGGGCAACTGTAAAAAACTAAGAAAGATGCAAGAAATGAGATTCCACAAGCCCTTCTAGTGGTTCTGTCTGGCCTCAAGCACTTGGAAACCTCTTGAATATGTTGGCTAATGCTCCATCACTGACTATCCTACGTGACCTCTATGAGTATCCTACGTGCAGCTACAGTGATTCTGACATTAAGCAATGTCTCCAGTCTTTCAAGAGCTGTACAAATTTGAAATGAACTTTCATACCGACTCTGCTAGCAAGATCTCACAGCATTCTAGCTTTAAGCTAAGGTGGAAATGTGCTGGTATATAAATCCTGCTCTCCTGGCTCTTTGAACATGAATGCTATCAGTTTTCAAAGTTAGCCAGATAGGACAAATATGTTCCTTTACGGGATCCTTTCTTTTGATCACTGGGGGTATATCAACACCTGGTAATTCTCTGAGGCCTGCTATGATGGAGCCTGTCTTTCTCCAAAGACTATGGAAAACATCCAGGGTGATGGTTTTTCTAGGCCCAAACTAATGTTGTGAATAACGTGGATACTCTCATCCTCCTATCCCTGTGTTTCACACACAAGGAAACAGCAATAGCATGGCTTATTTGATAGACCCCAGCACTGAACTCAGGAATTCTTGGCTCCTAGCCCTGTGCTCAAACCCTTTCTCCTCCAGCACTCAAATAAGGGCTCAGAATGTTCTCAGTAATAATATCCAGTGATTTGTGCAAGTGTAATAGAACAATGCCATATGCTTGGGTTCCTAGGCCAAATTCTCATTTTGGCTTTAGTCCACTGGCTGTAATAAAATGAGGCCAATGAGAACATTTAACCCAGCATGTTTCCAGTCTGTAGGGACTGTGGAGGTGGTCTTGCGATTTTAACAGGGAACTGCTTTGCTGGGATGCTTCAGTCTTTATTTTGAGCACAGAAAGGCTCTGGGAGAAGCAACTGCTTACATTGCCCAGGAGACTTCCTGGGATCTGCCCAAAGGAAACATTTCCACCACTTTCATCAGTGCCCATTTAGTGATAACATTTCAGTTGCTTACACCTGCAAATCTAGAAAAGTGCAACATTACTCTAATTCTGTGTCTATTGAAAGGATCTGTTGAAAGGATTTTTAATATTGCTGGTCATCCCATCTATAAGAGGAGCTGTTCTAGATTATCTTAACTAAAAGATGAGCACCTAACCAAGAATGGTAGAGAAACCAGCTGTCTTAGGTAGGGAACTGTAAAAAAAATGTCTGCCATGTTTAAGCTTGTAGAGGAATTATTCAAGTGCTTCACAGATTGATTAAAACTACAGAACTGATTTATTAGAAACCCTAGATGGAAAAAATTTTGAATTTCGCTTCCCAAGGAAGCTGTGGTGTTTCAACATTACCAAAACATGCATCTTCCATCAGAAGATAATTTTGGTGGAAAATCATTGAATAGCTCAAAACTAAGACAGTCACACGACATCTAAGACAGTCACCAGAATACTTGAAAGAAACTGCTAATTTCTAAATTGCATTTATTTCAATTTTATAAAAGGACAGGCGAGATATATACGGATGCAAAAATGTCTGTGGTGAGGATGAAGATGAACGCTCCATACACAGCTTTCTTGGTTGATGCCACAACCTTCCCATGGAACTATGGAGCTAAATACACTCATCATTTATATATTGCTGCTTATTGAAATATTTAATTTATTTTTTTCCTAGGTTTTATTTTTCTCTTAAGGAGCTTAAAGAAATTAAATTAGTGCCCCCTAAAATATTTCCTAAGAATTTAGGTTAACAGTCTTTAGGAAGGGCTGACAAGCCTTCCTAATGAGAAAAAAAAATGAAAATACATTTTTTCTCAGTAGAACCTGCACTTTTACAGTGATACTCCCCTCTTTCCTCCCTGCACTAAATCTTGAAATTTATCTTGAAATACATCAGTATAATAAATGAAGTATATTCATAATATAACAAATATAAAAAGTTTCATAGTGTCTTAAGAAGTCCTGAGGGAACTTTAGTTTTACTGCTGAATTTAGGGGAAGAAAATACTTTAAGCGTTGGTGAAAATATTGATTTTTAAGAGACAGGGCAAGAGGCTGAAAATGGGGGAAAAATGCCTTGTTGAATATATTACCTGTGAGAGGAAAAGACAAAATTGCTAAATATTACATGGAGTGTATATTACCCTCCGGGTTTGGCTCCAAACTTACACAGGAAAAAAAAACCAAACAGGGAAAAAATAGAAAAAAAAAATGGTGACCCATCTTACAGCTTGGAATTATTTCTTTAGGAAGCAGAGCTCTTTAAATGTGTTCATGGCTGAGGGAAGAAGGGGAAGTGAATTGTAGAGGTGTACATGTTTAATCAAGCTTTCTGAACCACACAATGCACTGGGTTGGGATGTTATTTATGACAAAGAATTTTAAAGGCCACTTGAAATGAGAGAGCATCTTTGATGGGTGACATTCTGGCCCAGTGGGGAACATGGCATAAACTAGCAGTTACAGAGGTTTTCTGTTTCAGTTTTAAACACTTTAAGTCAATGGAAAAAGAGAAATATTTTCCCATTAAAAGAACATGTAGTGACAGGACAAGGGGTAATGGCTTCAAACTGAAAGAGAATGGGTTTAGGTTGAATATTAGGAAAAAATTCTTTACTGTGAGGGTGGTGAAACACTGGAACAAGTTTCCCAGAGAAATTGTGGGTGTCTTATCCCTGGAAGTGCTCAAGACCACGTTGGACTGGGCTTGGAGCAACCTGGTCTAGTGGAAGGTGCCCCTGCCCATGGTAGGGTGTTGGTTCTAGATGACTTTTAAGGAGTCTTCCAAGGCCATTCTATGATTCTGTGATTCCATTTTTTCCAAATATTACAACTATTATTACTGTATTATCTCTAAAACTCGAATAAAGAAGAAATGCAGTGAAAAAACAGAGACTGGGTATGGATTCATCACAATTAATTTTAGCTTTTTAAAAATTAGGACTGTGTTATAAGCTAGTTCTCTGGATTCCCACTATGGCTTGTGGGAGAGATGGGCACTAGCAACTGTGTGTTCATCCCACATTCCTTTGACAGTTTCTCAGTACAGAATGACTAAAATCAGGGTTGTTCCTCTGCATAGACTTCATACAGATCTTGACAAATAGTTTTGCTTAATATTGAACTTTTAGTCAACTACACAGAGGAGGGAGAGGCTCCATCCCAGGTAAAACTTGTGTTCCTTTAAAGTCAGTGACAACAGTTCCCAATGACTTAGATACCATCACACTGTCTGTCATGAATATTTTATTTGTGTAACTCCTTTAATCAGGATACTGTTGATCTAAAATATTTTAAGTTAGCAAAGAAAGAGGAACTGGAATCACCCCAGATAACTTGAAGTATTTCCTGTGTAGAGGTCCTCATCTGAGCTCATCACTCTCAGATTCTTTATATAGACTGGAGAAAAAATATGAATGTATAGAAGGTGATTCATATCACTGATTTTAGATTGCCCATTCAGAATGATGCAATGAATTGCAGCCTGGTAGTGCCTAATTTTCTTCTCTTCACTGATTTACTAGAAAGTCTTAGACACTCTCTAGATGAACTGTAGATACCTCTGCTCTAAACTATTTCTTTTGACCATGTAAAGTCTATTTCTGATCTTAGCCCTTTTAATTCATGTTGCAGGGTCCTTTGCCATCTTTATCTTTCTGCCTTGATATCAAAATGAATATGCACTATGCAAGATAGTTCCACTTATAAGCTTATTCTGTTTCAGTCAGTAAAACTTGACCAATTTTAGAGTAAAATGCATCATAATGTAAGGAGCAAATTTCTTCCAAATCTCTTTAAGGAGTGGTAAGGGAAATTTTACAGCTACTTTTGAATAGGTTTGATGGTACATAAAATCAAAGTGTTTTATAAGTATTGCTATGTAGTTCAGAAAAATAAAGAAAACATTAAAATATCTTTTTTTAGATGCTCCTAAGTTCTACCTTGCACAGTCTTCAATCTGAAAGGAAAATATGCCACTAGGTTTACACCCATTCCAATCCTTCTTGCAGATATATACCAAAGAGGATCTAGTGGGAGTGATAACTGAACCCAGAGTTTGTAGCATAGGTGGGAATAACCTCTAATGATTCTTTCTGGAAGCTGGAATCTTCTTGTGGAAGAAGGTCAGTCAGAAACTTCTCTCTATGACTTTGCTCAGAGGGGATTACAAATATAAGTAAAATGTAAATTGTACACTCTGAAACTTTAGGTAATTTCTGCTTACATGTTTTTGAGGGGGAATACATATTTTTTCAGGCATTAGGTGAATATTAATACTGTGTCAGCTTACAACAGGACAGCAGTAATGTTCTTTAAATATTGATAAGAGTCTCTAAATAAAGATCTGGAATTCTGCAGATCTTACATTTGGTTACTAATTTGTTGAGTTTTGTATCCAGGATTTTGATTTTCTGTCTCTGGAGGCAGAGATGGTTCCTCTGAGAAATTCAGAGCTGCATTAAGATCTAGGTCTCAGGATCTGATGGGAACCTATATTTTTTGTTACTCAAGAATATGGAACTTGGAGCTGTATTTGGATGGAAACATCAGATCAGAGCTTCCTGGTTGTCAAAAAGTAATTTAGGTTTTGGTAACTACTAAGAAAGGAATAGAGAACAAACTAGAAAACATCAATATGTCTCTGAATAAATCCATAGTCATAGAATAGAATCATAGAATGGTTTGGGTCAGAAGGAACCTCAAAGATCATCTAGTTACAACCTCCCTGTCATAGGTTTGGAATGCCACTCACCAGATCATGTTGCTCAGCCCCCATACAACTTGTTCTTGAGCCAATCTGGCTCCCACACTTTGAATATTGTGTCCAGTGCTAGTTTTCCTCATTTCAAAGAAGATACTAGAAACAGAAAATAGAAGATCAGGGTAACAGTTTCTGTACAAAGAATAACTAACAGAAACAAAACTGTTCACCCTTTGAAAGAGATGACCTAACAGAAGTTACTTCTCCCTTCTTGGAGAAGAAAAATACGGAATGCTTTTTATCTCTTTTTTTCCAAGGAAATAAGTAGAGTGTGTAAAGTAAAACAAATTAGTCCCAACCAGAAAACAGAAAGGAAAGATTACTCTTACAACACATGGCTAAACTGTGGCAGTCTCCTCCACAGGACCTTGCAGATGGTAGATGCACAAACTGATCAAAGAGAATTCCTTGTGAGATTATTTGTTACAAAGACCTCAGTTCTAGCTAGGGAGGTCCTTGAACCGGTTTGTTAGAAGCACAGAAAACATTCTTCTAAGAATATGTCTCTACTTTTCCTGTTCCTGTGCTCATATCTTATGATTGGCTCTTATTGTTGAACTTTGCTGAAGGCAGGGTTAACACCAGCTAGATCTTTGGTTTCACTTGACATGGTCATTTTTGTTATATTTTGTTCTTGGCTTTGTCTTCAACAAGACTTTTCCCTCGTGTACACATGCTGAAATTAGTTCAACTCTTATAACCCTAAATGACGCCTTATTATTTTGTCTTCAAGTATTCCAGGCTTCGTGCTTGTATGGTAAAGTCTATTTGAGTTATTTCTGATGACAGTAGGTCCTTTGGATGACTATCAATGCTTTAAACACCAGGAATTCTAATCTGACTGAGGTCTGTGGAAGTCAAATGCTCTTTGATGGCCTGTCTATCACTATTCTACAGGCACAAAGAAGCACCAAGGAGACAAAATATACAGCTTATGCAGGAACACGATAGTTGAGGGAGTTTTTGGTAGCCTACCTACAACTTTTTTTTGTTGTTTCGGCAAGAAGTTAGTTTTGAAGGTCTGGGCAAATTTTTCCTATCCATGTTTGAAAAATCTTTTTTTCTCTTTACATTTCCCTTGTATGGATTTTTATGTCACCACTGTGTTGACTGAGAGGCTTTAATGGCAAGGTTTCAAAATCCAGTCTCTTCTGTCAGTCAGCCATTGAATTAATAACAAAACTGTGACTGTTAAAGGTGTACCCAGGCAAAGTAGAACTGGAATTACAGGAGAATAACTTCTCAAAGTGCCCAAGGGGAAAGCTGAATAAACAAGGGCTTCCAGACCGTTCAAAAATGTGTCAAAATGACGTCTGCAAAATGTAATAATGGCTAAATAGAAACTCAGGCCATACATTGTCCAGTAAAATATGAATGTAAACGTTTGGAAAATTGTTGTGCTCCTAACAAGCTGTGTTGGAATCTATTATTTGGCTTGGATTTCACTGAGTGTGATGGGACCTTGTTTAATGTGGAGCCTTGATTTCCCTCATTATTTCAGTTTACCTTTTTATTTTCTCGATGTGTTCATGTCGTGATGGCATTTGGCATTTCTCAGCTTTCAATTTGCGTTCAGTGTGAGACCTGGATTAATCCCTCAGCTGATGTAACCCTGCACACTTCATTAGCACTAGGCAGATTTACATCAGCTGAGGATATGATTTTGGGCCATTTTCACCCACAGCTTTTTTTCCTCTTTTATTTCTTCTTTCTGTCTGTTCCATATTTGTCTAGCTAAAGAAGAAATTTGATTGGGCACACCTTGGGATCTACAAGGAAACTTCAGACTGAAGACAGAGTGATGTCTCTCCTTCCAAGTCCAAACATTTACTTTTTAATTAATGAGGAGTTCAAATTTAAAAGAATAAGTTAAAACAGAGTTTGAAGTTGTATACAAGAATTTTCTTTGACTGCTGCTTTAAAATCTATCAGAGACATATTTGATGTTTTTGCAGCTGTATGGCTCTTATACAACCTAAGGACCATTTATTGGAATTTTTGAGTGAACTTTTGTTTTTATAGGTGTGTAACTGTGTTATCGAAGATATTTTGGCATTTTAACCAACGACCTAAATTTTGTCGACTTTAGTAAAAAATGTAAGTCCCTTTTTTATTCTTCAGAAAACCCCTTTGGTTGACAGGCACTGTTGGTCCCACAGTGAGCCTTTCAATGCATTTATTTTGCTAAGAGGTGGTTTGGATTGAAAAATAATAACACAATGAGTTAAATTGAGTCCTTGATTGCACCACTGTAAACCTGGAGTAAAGTCACAAAAACTGAGAGTATTTTTCAGCATTTACATCTATCTGCGTAAAAGCAGAAGGTTCTTTTGAGCAGAAACAGAATCTATAATGACACTTCTCATGAAATTAGGTCTCTCCTGGTTTTCACATGACTGTTGTCTTTTGGGGAGACTTAGAATTGACTTTTCTTCTTTGAGGCAAGAGAAGAATTTTGCTCACAGTCTGAAACCAGGGGCTTTTCAGGTATGAACCATAGAATCATGGAGTGGTTTGTGTTGAGGCAGACCTCAAAGATCATTTAATTCCAACCTCCCTGCCAGACCAGGTTGCTCAGAGTTCCATTCAACCTGGCCTTGAATACTTCCAGGATGGGGCACTACAGATTCTCCAGGCAACTGATGGCTCTCATGTTTTGAGATGGTGGTGTTACTCCAATGGCAACATGTGCCTCACTCATTCACATGATCTTCTGGATATTTCAATAGCATGAGCTTTATTCTGTGGCCAAGGGAAGACTCAACTGTGCCTATGATGGTGTGATGGTGGAGCAACTCACTGACTACCATTGGATTCTACGATGCAACAAAATGCCTGGTGGGAGCAAAAGCACTAGTTTGTTGGGCCGAGGGACGAGACATGTAAATGTTATCACTGAATCACAAAATTCAGCTGTTCCTTTTTTCTTTCTGATTTTTTTTTTTTCCCACCTTGGTAACATTTTTAGCTCAGCCTGCTTTCCTGACTGCCAGTGTGTCGGCTTTGAATGAGAATCCACCAACTTCATTAAGAAGTAGATTTATATGTATTTTATATATATATATATATTTATATGTATATACACCACTTAGCAAATTGTTAATAAAAATTACTCTTATATTCTAATTAAAGAGATTTAAAGCCTAGTTCGTTGCCACCTCAGTCATTGCGAGCTTTGCCATTGACGTCATTAGGAGAAGGATTGACTTGATCATTCCCAGGAGTCCTGCAGAACAGTTTTCCAGTCCTGATTTATCCTTACTTTGGGCTGTGTTGAACCCACAAGATTTGTCTAGTTTGATGGGAGAGAAGGACAGGCATACCTGGGTTAGCTTTCAAGTATGACACTGTTCTTGTTTACAAAGGTTGCTTCCTGAAGAGCCTTTGGAGAAACAGGATTCCACAGTTCTATGCCCAGACTATCTCAGCTACTTTATTTAAACTCAGCTCAAACCTACACTTACTGCTCCATATTACAGCTATGGGGGCAATAAGTGAGATGACCACTGGCCTTAAAAACTCAGCCCTGCCAAACCTCTGTTTAGGCATCTTTTATCTTAGTTTTTAACCTTTCTCTTTGTTCTACTCTTGACTCATTCCAGTTTGTCACTATTATTTCAACCTGAAAGCATAAGCCCATATCTCGTGTCCTGAGTATGGTTGCACAGCTGCTTCTTTAAGTTACACACAACACGCATGTTTATGTCCAGAAAAACACGTATTCTTTTCTTCTACAGTATCAGGTAATTGATATGACAGTCTGTGAGCAGACCTCTCCTTCTTAGGCTGGCATAGCTGACAGCCCAGTAAGTTGAAATCTCTGGAAATTTGGCTCTTGCAAACAGTCCTTACCACATACATTGCCAGTGGTAGTGCTTCAGTGGTACTTGATCCATGTGGATGCTCCAGACAGAGCCTGAAAAGTGTGAGGTGCACTGATTCAGCACTGGCCATTCCTCTGACATTCCTTCAGGATGGCCAGAGCTGGCCTTGATTCTCCATCTGCTTTGTCTCCTTAAAGCAGTGACACCCCCCCACGACCACTGTTTTCTCTTCCCCTTCTTCTGCTGTGTCAGAATCGACAGCTGGGCTGGGTGCTGGTGAATCAAGACGTGGTGGAACCCCAAACACACATTTGTGGATAATAAATTCAGACCCTGAATGAACACCCATGTTGCAGCAGACGGGTACCAGGTGGGTGTTGGAAATGTGGGATGTGAATTCATTCAAAGGATGCTGGGGCTGTAATTTACAACCTCCTGGTGCATGTTATTTTTAAACACTTGATTCATTAACACTTCTCTAGATGTTAAAAGAGGTTCGTAAATCGATTGGTAGCCAGGAAAAATGAGCAGCAATGAGGTAATTTCAGTTGGAATGGGCTCATTACCATGCCAACTGTCAAAACTTTTTGAAGTCAGACTTATTCCTTCTCCCTTCTAGCAGTCAAGACAGGCTGAGGGTCCTTTGGTTTGATTTTTTGCTGGTAGAATAAGAAGAAATTAAAAAAAAGTAATTAAAGTCACAAAAAGACAGGTTAACAGCAGATCTTCCTAGAGAGCTGTAAAGTACTTGGAATAAGGATGCTAACTGATCTTGGATTTGGTTTGGTCCAAGACTGGACAGAGTGACTTGTAAGTTTTTCCCTGCACACAAAGATGAGAATTAACTTTATCCTCTTTCACTGCAGCATCGTTTTCAATTTGTGGCAGGGAAAATACTGGTGTAAAAATAAGCTAAAAGAGGGGAAACCCTAATTCCACCTTCATATTTCTCAGATCTTTTTTTTTCCCCTCATCTGAGTAATGGCACAATGAGGCCAGATCATCAATGAAAACTTGAACTCCAAGCAGAAATCACTCAAGTCCTGAATCAGAAGGTCAGGGGCTAGATCTTCACGTGGGTGTAATTTGTAATGTTCACACTTGCTGAGAGAGGCTTTGATGAATCCAGTCAGCTCAGGGAATCCCCAGCTCTGATCTACCAACAGAGGCTACCGTGAAGAGATAAGACAGATATAGTCTTCCTGAGGACAGAAACAGTCTTCCCCTCAGGTCCACTTTGGACAACTGGATAGTAAGATACCTTTGGAGTAGTGGAAGATTATGAATCCCTCCACTGGTGTGTTTATTTCTGATCAGGTAACACACAATTACTCTGTCCTTCCTGTTCATCCACTTTTGCCATTCTTATCTCTTACATTTCATGATAGTGGTTGTATTGCTTGATCAAAGGAAACTCTGGCTGGAGTTTATCTCAGCCAACTGTAGGCAACCAACCTATAGACAGGTAAGTCTGAGTTAGTCACTCTAGGCTGCTTTTATTTTCTGTAGAGATAAACAGGTATCTCCAGAGAGCAATTAATCTGATACTTGTTTGATATCTATATTAGGGTGAGATGAATCACCTTCTCCAGACGCCTCTTCCTCTCTATTGACTGTAAAGGGAACTGAGGATGACTATCTTAGATGTAGGTATCTATGTTATAGATGCTTCAAGATAAGGAGATAAATCCAACCTCAGGGGAACCCCAGTCCTTAAAGCCTAAATGGGTAATGATTCTAGAAAACTTATCACAGAACTAAAGGTAAGGGTTGAAAAGAAATTAGGATGTCTTAGCATGAAATATGAAGTGATTTATTACAAACTCCATGAAATCCTAATCAACACATATGAAAAATATTGGTACATATGTTTGAGACATTGGTACTGAATATCACTGTGGGATGGTGTGTTTCATGCAGTAATGGTTCCTGTTGAATCACCACCTTTGTGCTGGTGACAAAAACTGTGCAGTGTCATCGTGATTTTCCTACTCATAATCCACAACTGCTTCAAGTTAGAGGACCCATGAAATCCAGGTTTAAATCAAAGGATTTGGGCCCTAGTTTTGAACCATACAGTGTCTGCCTTGTCTCTGACTACACAAACCTGTCCAGGGGTGTTTATCTCCCACAGTCAAGCTCTTCAGCAGCAGGGAAATTAAGGTTCTATATTCAGACACTTCAGTAGGGAAATTCTTTCTCCTTTGGAAAACACCTACTAATAGCATGAATGACCTTTTCTATCTTTGAGTATAGACAGATCCCACACAAATGATTTTGACTAGATCACCCAATTCTATATCAACCAAAGACTATAAATCTTCCATGTAATGTCCACATTCTCATCTTGCTTATAAAGTGCTGGAAGGAATATACAGTAGGAAATGTGTATGTCTGCAGGGAAGGAGGCAAATTTCTGCTGAAGAAGTGATAGAGATATTATGATCAGAGGTGTCATTCCAGCTTTTCATTAAGGCTTTTCCAACTATAAAGGGATCATACTTCACCAGCTCTGCTGCTCGTATTGTTTCTACCACCTCACTATTTAATCAAGGTGCTTTGAATATTAGACTAGGGAAAGATCTTTGGCTGGTAGCTTGCCTAGTTGAGAGTTATGTTTCTTTTTATCAGACAGGAGATGAGAGCCAAGATAATACGAGCTTGTCATGGTTTAAACCTAGACAGCAACTAAGCACCACAGGGCTGCTTGGTCACTGGCCCTTGGAGAGTTGGAGAGAAAAACCAGAGAAAAGGTAAAACCCATGTGTTGAGACAAGAGCACTTATACTAACCGAAATAAAATGAAATATAACAACAACAATAATTAGAAGAATTGTAATAAAAAGGGAGATAATGAAAAGAGGAATAAAATCCAAGAAAGACAAGTGATGTACAACAGCATTGCTCACCACCTGCTGATGGGTGTCCAGCCCATTCCGAGCAGCCATTGACCCCTCCTGGATAACTCTCCCCAGTTTACATGACATTCTGTGGTATGGAATATCCCTTTGGCCAGTTCAGGTCAGCTGTCCTGGCCATGCTCCCTTGTGCACCTCCTTGCTGGCAGAGTGTGGGAAACTGAAAGTTCTTGATTTAGGGTAAGTACTACCTAGCAACAACTAAAACATCAGTGTGTTATCAACATTATTCTCATACTAATTCCAAACCACAGCACTGTACCAGCTACTGGGAAGAAAATTAACTCTATTTCAGCTGAAACTAGTCCAGAGCTTCATTTTCCCCTCATTTGTACAGCTTCCTCTGACACTAATGGTAGTACATATCAGTGTTACCTTATACTTGTCACTGTCTCTGGTTTTGGCAGGTTGTTTTAAGAAATCAAGTTCAGATGAATACTTACTACACAACCAAGACCCATCAGGGAATAATTCCAGGTGACTGTGTTAACATTACTCTCTACCCAACTCTGTCTTTAAGACTGAAATATTTCTTCTTAGTCATTTTCATAGAAAACCAAAAATCAAACAGTATCTAGTTTACTTTCTTGTAGCTGAATTAAGGACGAGTCTTATTTTAACTTTTACCAGTAGGTATTTATGACTCAAAACCAACTAAAAAGCTTTGCATAAGGGCACTTCTCTGCTACTTAGTGCATTTCAGAAAGTTTTTTTTCTGTCATTTGGTAACAAGGAAATTGCAGTTTTTCTAGGTGTCATATAAATGACCAAATATCTCTTTTTCACATGGTTCGTATGAACCCTAATACCACATCACTAAAGATCAAGAAAATACTTGTTTCTTCCAACTCTCCTGTTTTATGTAGGCAACTCGAAGCTGTTATATGGGTGCTTAAACAGAACTTATGAAGACGGTAAATTTCTGAGACAGGAAATGATCATTTGTCCTGGGATTCCTTTTCTGAAGGTATGAATGTCATCATTTCCTCCTCTCTTTGTTTGTTACTCAGAATGAAAGGACCAAAAAAAAAAAAAAAAGAAAGAGAGAAAAATAGAAAGCTTTTATGTTGCTTAATTTGACTAGAAGATAGTCAGGAGAGCAGAAGCTGTCAAGCTTTCCTTGAGGGATATGTATTTGATATACAAAAACAGCTAGATGAATACAAATAGAGTTCAATTACCTTCTTCTAACTCTGGCATAAAATGAAAATAGTTCCAAAGCAGGCACTAGAGCTACATTAGGGCTAAATTTTAAATAGATAAACTTAAGAGCAAAGGCATCCTTGTCTGATGGATGGAGAAATGAGACCCACGGAGATTAAAGACTGGAGCACCAGAGGATTTAGACAGGCATTAAGGTCCCTTGCTCTGAAGGAGGCCCAGAAGCCAAGGCCAGCAAAGCTCCTGGGTTGTTTCTGTACTTTAAATTACTCAGAGTCCGATTATGCCCCTCCTTGTGTGAAGCACACAGAGAGCTGGCTCCAGGATGCAGTTCTCATGGTGTGTCCTGGGGAGACTGAGCCCTTTGCATGCAAAGTGGCATTTAGGAAAGGGGTTTGCAGAGCAGAACTCTAGGTATAACTCCAGTTGTGTAGGGTACAGACATCCCTCTTAATCCCCGAGTGGGCTGGTCCAGGCAAGGTTTTATATCTTATCTCCAGACCCCTCCACATCCCTGACAGGGGCATGTGACAATCCAGCCAGAGTTGAGTTGCTCACACTTCAATGCTTCCATTTTCACCAGAAATACAAGTCAGCTCCTGAACTACTTTCTTTTTAAAAGTATTTTTGGCCTTCAGACCATTTCCTGGGTCTCGTATTGAATCACTGGTTGGTGTGGCAGAGGGCAGAGCTGGGACCACTGCTTTCTGAGTCTGGGTGGAGAATAACTGTGCATCCTCCAGTGAACCTTGTAGGACCATACCAGTGGACACCACTACTATGTTGGCCAGCCTGAGCTTAACTGTCACAGGACTTTTCCTTTCCTCAGCTATCACATCCCTCCTGCTCCCTCCTTATTTTTCCCACTCCTTTGTTTCCAAAGGTGCTAAAGTTTCATTCAAACCCCTACTAGTGCAGGAGAATTAAATGAGAGTGTTTCACCCTCACTGGCAGTAAGTGCATCCTGGTTTCAAGCTTTTATTTCATTGGTAGTCTGGGATTCTTTTTTCCTTTCTAAATTCCTCTCTACAAACAAACACGTAGCAAAAGAGGTCAATTTTCTGGGCCGTTATCAGACAGCTTTCATCCCTTTCCTGATACACAGGCCACCAAACTAATAGCTTCATGCTCTCAATTTCACACTCCAGGAATGACACAGAAATGCAACTGGGACATATGTTCCACAGAAACAGTACCAGAAATAACAGATTTGCCCCTTAATATTAGTTCGTCCAGGATGAATTGAATTTTTTTCCTTAAAGGTTTTAAGTTCAAGGAAGCAGCACGGTTCTATCCCAGGTAATACACACCATTTCTGGGAATCCTCAGTGGGCCTGTTCTTCCACCTTTCCCCAGCCCAGTCTTTTGTACTCAAGACATCAAAATGTAATGAAGACACTCCATCAAAACGTGGTGGGATTCCCTGGTTTCTGGAGATATTGGTGCTGTGTCATCAGAATAAGACTTTCTGAAGGTAAATGCACAGAATAATAGAATCACAGAATATGCTGAGTTGGAAGGGACCCACAGGGATCATCGAGTACAATTCCTGGTCCTGCACAGAACCATCCCCAAGAGTCACACCATGTGCCTGAGAGGATCATCCAAAAGCTCCTTGAGCTCTGTCAGGCTTGATGCTGTGACCCCTGCCCTGGGAAGACTGTTCCAGTGCCCAACCACCCTCTGGAGGAAGAATCTTTTCCTAACAAATCAATTGCACAAATGGACGTTTTGCACAGTGGTCAGTTTATTTAGGGCAAGAGAACTTTGTACAGTGCCTTCCACAAGGTATATTCCTAACAGAGGTCTTTGACATCTCAAAAGTCTTTGCTATTTTCAGGACAACTGTTTTTTTTTTTCCTCCTGTTGCTGTTGTACAGCCCAATCTGTGTTAACAGATGTGCTGGACATTTGCTTCTGGCAACAGAATACTTGTTATTCATGTGATACTCCCTTTCAGTAACTCCATGAATGCAGTAAATGGGAAAATGACACTTAAATGAAAGAGTGTATGCAGCAATTTTGCCCCTGTTTTTTTTAGTTCCTTCCTGTGATTCTGTCATTGCCTCCAACTCTCATCTCCTTTCTGTGCACCTTCTCTATCCATTGTGAAGTTTTAAGGATATTTCTGCCTCATTTTTCAATCCCTTTTGGCCAGCTTTGATGGTCCTGAATGAACTGTGCTTGCTGCTTCAATCACAGCCACTTTCCTCACTTAAACTCAAACTGGAATGCTAAATTTTATTTTTATTTTTGGTAAACCTTTCCTTGTTCTTTGCCAAGGACAGTCCTCAAAGGTTGAGAATACAGTTGGAAAGACCTAATGAGTTGGGTATGTTCTTTATGTGGAGAAAAGAGAGAGGCCAGGGAACGGTATTAATAAAGCTTATTTTGATTATTTGCAAGGCCAAAATGATCTCAATAGAGATTTAGGTCCCTGTCATAGAGATGGGGAAAACTACAGCACAGAACAAACTCGTGTCTTGCTAAAGGTTGTGGACCAAACAAGGATAGAAAATAGTACACTGACAACAAAATCTCACTGACTTCTGTAGTCCTCTGTTTGCAGAGACATAAATGAGCTTGGGTTAATGTCATAGAATCACAGAGTGGTTCAGGTAGGAAGAGACCTTAAAGATCATCTAGTTCCACCCCCCCTGCCATGGGAAAAAACAACTTCCACTAGACCAGGTTGCTCAGAGCCCCATCCAGCCTGGCCTTGAACAGTTCCAGGGATGGGGCAGCCACAGCTTCTCAGGGCAACAAATATAGACTATATTAAATATTTGATATCCCATCATTTCTGTTACCTGTTCTAGGTGCTTCTGAGGAGGGTGGTGAATTCTATGCAGCAGTTAGTTATACCAAAGGACCTCAAGGGCTGTGTCTTTATAACCCTTAATGTGTCTTCTTGCTTTTTAGAAAAATTGTTAGATTCTTGGGACAATTCTCTAAGTTAATATCTGCTCTGAGGATGGACTAATATCAGAAGTTCTTCTGTATTTTGCTGAACTCCTTCTAGGCTTTCTGAGTGAGTTACAGTAACTCAGTTCATTTGGGGAGAAATAAAATAATAAGAACCATAACAGACCTTCCTGACTTTCTGATGGAGAGGGTGAGAATGATCCTCCATTATTGCTTTCAAACAAATTTGTCTTAATGTGGTCATGCTGCGTGTGGCTGTGAGAGGTTGATTGTGAGAACCCTTGTCAAATATTTGGTTTCTGTAGGTTTTAGTCTCTTTTTCTCCCAAACCCACATGGATTGAGAGAGTTTAAGGCCTCCTGCTTAGTGAAGCCTGTGCCTGATGGAAGCAATGTGTTTAGGTTCACTCTGGCTCACGAAAATTGTGTTTCCAGAGGTGTGTTTAGTTGGTGAATTACAAAAGTTCTGTGCAGGGCACATCTGGTCCAGGAGTAACCTTTGCAAATGGACCTGTCACAGGTAAGGATCTGACTCTGAAAGCAGCTCCTCTTTGGTCCTGCTAATGAATACAGCTTGAAAAGTAATTCTGCATCTTTTAGAAGGTCACTCTGCTCTAACGTGAGTTTCCAGTTTACTTTCAGAAAGCAGATATAATTTCTAGTTCCTCTCTCTAGCTCTCAGGCTGCTGCTAAGAAACAGCAGCCTAAAGCAAAGATATGAACTTGCTTTCTAAATGTTCAGTGGATGTACCAAAAATCCTCCTTTCCTGGTGCTGCCATTTGTCTTCCTTCTCTTTTTTTTTTTTTTTTTTTTTTTTTTTTCAAAATTAACCCTGTATTCTTGCCCTTCAGGTACTATTCCCAATGTTTGCATTGGCAGATCTGTATGTAACTTTTTAATTTCTTTGATCAGTGTTTTCCTAGTGAGTTTCCAATCTGAAATGGGCAGAGGTGTGTATTTTCCCAGACCTCCTGTCCTGTCCTGTCCTGTCCTGTCCTGTCCTCTCCTCTCCTCTCCCCTCCTTCTCCTGCATTTCCCCCCTGCCCAGGATATTTCTCTTTCTTTTTTACTGACTCACCTTAAATAAAATTCTAGTACTTTATGGTACATTCCATTAGGGGATCTAGTGTAAAAATGTCAAATTTCTAAGCATCATATCAAACATTTCAGTTACATCTCAGATGAGAAAGAATAAAGGCTTTATTCATATTAGTTTGCCTGTGCCAGTAAATCACAGCTCCTCAAAGAAGAGACTGTGAAGTGAAATGGCATGGAAGACCTCATGGTCCCACAGAGTGAAAAAGAAGTCATATGCCAGGGGAGTGACAGTCTTCCAATGGATTCTTTTCATTGAACTTGTGGAGGGATTGAAACTTGCCTGTAGTCACTATAACTTAGCTCGAACCTTGGTCAAGAATGAAAAATTAATGTAACCTTACTTCTGCAGTTGCAGTAGCCCTTATCCCAGACCATCAGAGTCTAGAGGACTTACTCTTCTTAGCAAATCACTGGGTGAATTTAATTGTAAGGAAATGAATCTTGTAAAGTAATCCAGCAGAGAGAGACATAAGAAAAAGCCACAGCTGAGAAATGAAGCCTCACAAATCTCGCCTGCGTTTTATTCAGCAAGACCAAATTCAGGACAAATTGCTAAATTGATAAAGTGGTTTTTTCCCTTCTCATGTTTCTCTACAGTATGATTAGATACTTTTCTGACATCCATGCTTCCCCTAACCAACTCAGACTCAGTGCTAAGGTGGATTTCTCCCAAGTCTTTATGGGGGATCAAATGGGAGGAATGAAATTTCCTTCTGCGATTCAAAAGAGCTCATATGTGAATGAGTTCTATAAAAGCCCCACTTTTTCTACTTTTCCCACTGCTTCTAAGTAAAAATCCAAAAGACAAGCACAACTTCACAGAATCATAGAATCATAGATTCATAGAATGTTTTGGGTTGGAAGGGACTTTAGACATCAGCTGATGCCTCTGCCATGGGTGGGGACACCTTCCACTAGACCAGGTTGCTCAGAGCCCAGTCCAACCTGCCCTTGAACACTTTCAGGGATGGGGTAGGCACAGCTTCTCTGGGCAACTTGTTCCAGTGCCTTACCACCCTCATAGTAAAAAATTTCTTCCCTGTATCTAACCTGAATTTCCCCTCTTTTGTTTGAACCCATTACTCCTTGTCCTATCACAACAGTTCCTGATGAAACTTCTCTAACATGAGGAAAATTAATATGGAAGCTGTTATAATATTACAGAAATCTGAAGCAAAGTCTCATCTTCATCCTGAAAAAAAATTGCAGAGCTTAAATACAGGGTGTGTTGTCTTCCATCCAGGTAGATGGTTCATACTTTTGTCCAGGCAGACAAGATGAAATTAGTCCCACTCTGCTCTTAAGTGGGATCCAGACCTACCTAAGCAGTTGCTGCTGATATCCATCTACCATGGTCTTAAAGGCTGTGGGACAAGATTCCACAACCTCCCTTAATATCCAGACTCTGTGATTATGGGACTTGTTATTCAGCATGCACTCTAAATAGATAAACTAAATCCTTCCTGCTGCAAATTGAACTTTTTTTCCCCTGTCCTATCCTCAGTGCCACGAGGGAACTATGTTTACTATCATCCCTAAGACAGCCTTTTCTGCGTGGGAGGAAAGCTTGATTGTCCTCAATGAATGTCCTCCTTTCTTGACCAAACAAGTCTAGTTTCTGAAACCCTTCCTTGCAGGTGATGTTTTCTACTAGCATCTCTCTTCAATACATCTGTATCTCTCCTTCTAGAGAGCTCCCACCTGCTAGGAATTTATGTTCACAAGTATATATTTCATAGGATTATAGAATGATTGAAGACTGTTTAGTTCCATGGGCAGGAACACTTTCCACTGGACCAGGTTGCTCAAAGCCCTGTCCTACCAGGCCAGTCCCATGCTTACCTGGGCTAATCATAATTTCTTTAGATTTCTGACCCTTCTACCAGTTTACCAAGAAAACATGAATCGTGATCTTTTCTGGAGTTTCTGAAAACTCTCTCCATGCATCATATGCTTGCTCCATATAGGTACTGCCCTGTCTGCCAACAAGTGGTTTTCGAACTCTGGGACACCTCTACCATACTGCTTTAAGTGCTTTTTGTAAGTAGTTCTGCACCTGCTTTTCAGTGATCAGAAGTTTCAGAAGCTCTGTTTGCTGATAAGAATGGTTTACAGGAGTGTGCTACAAACCTGAGAATAGTTTTCTTATATCAGATTTTTATATTCCATCCATCCATTATACCAACTATCCTGGCATTAAAGGGAATTAGATTGATTTGACATGATTTGTTCTTCACAAACTCATGTTTCATCTTCTGTCTTATTACTCCCTGGCTTGTTTACAAATGGTTCAGGGAATAATGTGTCCCAGTATGTTTCTAGGCTTCAAAGTGAAACTGGGACTGGCTCATAATTGCTGTCTTTTATGAGAATGAGTCCTGTGTTTGCCCTTCTGCAGTGCCCACACATTCTCTTGCATTCTCAGATGAGAACTTGTGTTCTCAGATGAAATTACACAAAGGAAGTTCTGTGAGGTTCATAACCACATAAATCTCCAGCTTCATATCTTCCTCTAGGCAAATCCAGAGCTCATAGTGTTCTGGCACACAGCTGTGATTTCCCTTCATCCTTGACCCAAAGGCTTGATCCACTGGCCAGCTGCACCTGGCTGTCTTTGGCCATGGGCTGGGATGGTCACCTCCTCTTCAAGGTTGGTGTGATGTGGAAATCTACTTTCTCCCATCTCCCTCTCCTCCTTTAATCTGTATCTGTCTGGTTGCATAGTCCTGGACATTATCCACTCATGGATCCTCATCCGTCTGTCAAGAACCAGATGCAAGCATGCCTGATAGGTGCTGGACTACCAAAATAAGCTGGATTACCATCCTCTGTCACCACTGTAAAACAAGAGGAATTTCAGAAAAAAAAAAAAAAGGAAAGCAGAAAGTTTAAAATAGATCAAAGAAAATGTATTCTCTGTAGTGCATTGTCATATGATATCAGTGTGATGGGAAGGACATTGGACTTCTTATCCCAGTCCTATTACTCTTGGAGACCAAGAGCCATATTCCTTACAAAGACTAAGGTCCTAGAATGATTAAAATGAAAACTAAATTCCAAAAAGGAATAATTATTCAATAAGTCAGTCTTTAACCAGGTTGTGATACTGCAAGCCTTACCAGCTAATGTCAGAAGTCAAGAGGTCTAATTGAGGTGCAAACAGCAACAGGCCAATGAACACTCTCAGGTGATTTCAAGGGGAAAGATTATTTTAAGATACCACATCTCAGCTAATATTTCCCCAGCAGAAAAATAGTTACTGTCCCATAAGTGATGATAACTTATTATGAAGCACTTCACAGTATTATCTGAGAAAAGGTGGACACACAGTTATGTGAGCAGGGAATAGATTTAGGCAGATTATGAAAAATTGAGTGTATAAGCAAATTTCTACTTAATGAACAAGGAAGGAAGACTTCTGGCCAGTTCACAATTATTTGCACCCATCATCAAAACCTTTATTTCAATTAACATTCTATTAATTCCTATTCACAAACTATTTCTATTAACAGGATACAGAATTAATTGCATGAGTTGTCTAATGATAATGGCACTGACTGTTTACTTACAGCCTGTTTTGTCATCTTTTTATTATCCTGCTCAGCTCCAGGTTTACTGACTGGAAATAGTTTTCATTTCCTTTTCTAAAATCGGCTTCTCATAACTGTGCTACTTTTTCAGGATGCAGACCCAAAAGGAAACAGCATTACTGGTACTGTAAGAAATGTAAAGAAGAAACACCAGAGAAGGAAACATGTGATTGTGATCTTGTCTAGCAATAGTCTACAGGCAGCTCTCCTAGAAGTAGATGGTGCAGATACTCAAAGAAAAAGTTATGGCTTCTGAGACCTCCAGAAATTCTTGCAGAAATGTATGAATAAAGAATTTTGGGTAGGAGGGGGTGGATCAGCCAAATTGTTCTACAAATCACCTTCAACTGATCTCAAAAAAAACTTTCAGTGCTTTTTGTCAATGAGATAAAAGGAAGTGAAAAGAAAAAGTGTGTGGCTGTTCAACCCACAAACATGCAGTCTGAGCACGAGGAAACTTTCCAGTGTATTTATACTAAATAACTGAATGCTAAATTTAATAACAATCACAAATAAGTATCTGCATCCAGTTTGATAGGAAAACCCCATCTGAAAATGACAAAGGAGAAGAACAACAAAATTAAAATACATTGAAATGATGATTTCCCAATTTGAATCAGAGCCCGTGAGGAGTCCTGTGGGGCTGCCTGGTTTTGACGACTCTGAAGGCATTTTGCCCAGACCTTGTTCTTTGTTCAAACTCTTTCACGCTCCAGCTCTCGGTTTCCTTGCTGGTTTCCTCGGCTCGTTCACCGCGTCGCATCTCTCTCCCTGTCTGTGCCCCCTCCCAGCACAGGCGCGGGGACATTCCTTGCAGAGGGAGCTGCATTGTTTACGGGCAAATCAGGTGTCAGAGCTTTTACCAGATGCGACTTCCTCTCGAACACAAAACTACACTTCCAGCAATACATCACTGCCATTGTACAGGTTGGTTTGCACAGAATTTTCTGAGGTCAGCATCCTTCACCAGACCTTCAGCTATCACAGGGCTTGTTATGAGGGAAACACACAGCTGGCTGGGGGGGCTGTTGGATAACTTGTCTCTGCCGCTGGGAACAGCCTTGACCTAGTGGTGAATAGTAAAGAGATCTGTAGGGGCGGGAGGAGCTCTCCTGGAGAAAGAAAATGAGGTATTCCCCCTTCTCAACTGTTGGAATAGTGGTTGGGGATTTTTTTCAGATGGTGCAAGGTGGTACAGTCACCTTGCTCTTTTGTTCTGTATCTGGAGCTGATTTGACTCATGACTAGGGAAAATGTAAAGATGCAGTGGATGTATTTGTCCACGGGGTGCAGTGACACCAGGACAGCTGGGAGGAGTCTGTGATCTTGTCAAGGATCAGCTGCTCTGTAACCCTGCTACTGCAGGGCATGAGCACGTGCTAAGAAGGTCTAAGTGGCACTTTAGAGTCTGGGTTCTCTCATAAAATCATAGAAAGGCTTCTGTTGGAAGATGGGCAGGGATATCTTCCACTAGACCAGGTTACTCCAAACCTCATTAAACCTGGCCTTGAACATCCCCCTGCCAGGGATGGGGCATCCACATCTTCTCTGGGTAGCCTGTGCTAATGCCTCACCATCCTCACAGTAAAAAAAATCCTAATTATAACCCAGGTATTTCTCTCCAGACAGCACAGCTTCTTCCCCACCCTGTGCTTTGTGGTGGATTGATACATGAATAAAAGTAACAAATTAGAGTTTGATCATCTATATTTGCTAGGCAGAAGAATAATGATGGTAGGGTTCTATGCTATGTTTTTGCAGCATTTTTCCATACGGTGTCAGGACTAGCAAAGCTAGTCCATGAATAAAGGCTCAGCATTAATTTGGCAGCTGTTGTGTGTGACTTTGAATTGCCGCAAATATAATTTCAGAGCTTCTCAACACTGAAATGAAAAGAGATCACATGCCAAAGGAGTTTAACTTCCACTGAAATTTTCCTCATGAGTTAGAAACTGAACTGATGATAGACAGCGTTCAGTCCAAAAAAACCACCCTTTCTCCTCGTCCCCAGTAGGAAGGGTTGTAGCAGGAGCAGAGGGTGTCAGACGCTGTGAACCTGAGCCAAAGCAGAGAGAATGTGTAGCTGGTAAAAGGAGTAGGATAGAGGAAGAATGAGTTAGCTTTTTTCACTCGTGGGTGGAGAAAGGTAGAGCTATTAAACACCGTTCAGCTCCAACGCAACAAAAAATTGTATATGACAGGCTGTGAAACTTCCTGTGAATCTGACTCATTGTTTGAGCCAACTTTGCGTTTCAGTGACTGGAGTGGCAATATGTAGTCAGCTGGCAGCACCTCTCCAGAAAGGACAGTGAGGGAGTCGTATCACAAATGTTAATCTTACTATTAGGATATCTGATTTATCTGTGGTTGCAGAAACAATGCACTGAGCGTGTGCCAGTGGAAGCAGCAGCCAGTCACAGTGCTGTGTGTCCTGCTGGCATGCAATAGGAAATTAAGTTCAGCTATAGTATGAAAACATCAGGGATATTTTGCCACGACTGGCAAAATTAAAGAATCACAGAATGGTTTGGGTTGGAAGGGATCTTAAATATTACCTTGCCCCTTGCCATGGGTGGAGACACCTTTCACTAGACCACGTTGCTCAAATCTCCATCCAATCTGTCCTTGAATATTTCCAGGGTCCACAGTTTCAGTGTCTGACTATAGTAAAGAATTTCTTTCTAATATCTAATCTGAATCTGACTTCTTTCAGTTTAAAGCCATTCCCCATTGTCCTGTCATGACATGCCCTTATCAAAGGTCTCCCTCCAGATTTCTTGTAGCTCCCTCCAGTACTGGAAGGCCACAACTAGGTCACCCTGGAGTCTTCTCCAGGCTGAAAATTCCCAACTGTCTTTCCTCATAGGATGGATGTTCCATCCTTCTAATCATCTTTGTGACCTTCCTCTGGACTCCTCTAAAATGACCACGGGCTTGAAAACTACTTTACCTATGCAAATGCAGGCTGGCAAAGGGCAGACAAGAATGCATGAGAGTTACAACTCCTGAGAAAGACTGTCCTTGCAGCTATGGGAACAGCAGGCTGATCCCTGGGCTCTCCTTCCAGCCCTTCTCCTCCTGCTGTGAGGGACTCTTTCTCCTCAGGGTTCATAGGGATAAAGCTGTGTGGTGTCTCTGCTGGTAAAAATCAAGAAAAGGAATCACAGAAGGCTCCACTTCCAGCACAGAGAGGTTGTTTGTAGGTCTGTTTCCAAGGCTGCTTCAGTCAATGGGAACCTTTGCCTCCTTCGGGGAAGACTGTCTAGGGACATCTTTATAGAAGTGGATTTAAGGAAATCTTAATATTTAATCTTTAATAGAGTGGAATGATGTGTTTGCTAGCACTTGAAGATGGTGCTGATACCTTGGCTGTAGGTCATTGGGTTATAGTGACCACAACAGCTCCCTCAAAGCCAAAGGAGCTGTGGTAGCTGAGCATGTTCCTTGTGTTGGGTAGATTTCTCCATAAATGTTTAGGGTGGAACCAAAAGGCAAGACATGGATGTGAGTTTGTGGTGAGAACACACTGCAGAGCCTCTTCTATGGGTTGTATTTGTACTACAGCCTGGAGCAAGCCATGCTGTGAGCAGGGAAGGTTCCTCTTCTCCTCCTCTGCCTGAGTGATGGTCACTCTTCAGCTGTTCCAGGTAATAGGGTGTCAAGTGTGAGCTCTGCAGCTCCTGCTCTTGTTCATATAGCATGGTTACAGTCCATATCTGCCCCTTCAAGGCATCAGAGGGTACCAGTCTGCTGACTGGAGATGTAGAAGGAGATTCAAGCTGCATTGATATGAAATCTCTGTGTGTGTGTGTGTGTGTGTCCCCTTCTTTTTTTCACCTTGTCTTGGTGACTTGGCTTGATTTGTAAGGCAACTAATTTGTTCTGGAATATTTTAGAAAAATTCTAACCTCTCACATAAAAATGAGGGACGATTACCAAGGAGCACTATGCAAGGGTTAAATTTACAAATTTCTGGTGTGGTAGGAAGTGCCATATCCGTGTCCTTCATGTGCAAACACATCTCCTCTTAAAGTCAGTGACCAAGCAGATGATTTCTCCATGGTTTGGCCCTTGCTGTTCAACCAAGACAGTAGTTCTTCTTCCCAGTCTGGATAATGGCTGTGTTGTAGGTGTCTCTTTCAGGGCTATTCCATACAGGGATTCCACACTCAGGTCCTGGTGGGTTTGGGACAGATGAGCAAGATACTGTCTGGACTATTTACCATACAGACACCTGGCCACTAGGAAGTGTGCTGAGACCACTGCATGGATTTCATATCCTCTCCCAATCATCTGGAGAAGCACAGCCCTTAATTTCTTTGCTTTAGGCTGAGTGCTCTGACTTGGGTTATTTTTGAAGTTGTACAGCCCCTTCCTCCTCCCCTCTCTGTCCCCCACATACATTCTCTCCTTTCCTCCGAGTGAAGTTCTGCCACATGATGCTGGGGGGAAGAAACAGGGATGACTGACACCAGATTTATTTGAAAAGTGCTTTTAAGGCATCAACTCAGGGACGCTGTGGGAAGTCTGGCCCCAGGAGGTGAGAGGTAGCTCAGGACTTAGAAAAGAAAGGTGGAGCAGGGCCAGCTAAAGCCAGGTTAAGCCAGCTCTTCTGTTCTTAGCTTTTAAAGTTTAAATCCTCCTGCCCTCAACTAATCTATCATCTGCTTGTCATCCAGCTATTGATTTTACATGCAGGTAATATTGTGTCTCAGTGCAACACATTTATATGCACACACATAAAATAATAAGTAGATTAAAGAATAGGTAGATAGAGAGATGAATTCATATATTGTGCTTCCATGGTGTGCTGAACACTGGTGTAATACTACTTGAGTGAAAATCAATACAATTTCCAGAGTAGTTGGAGAAAATTCTGTGTGCCTGTCTCTCCACTTGCCAAGGTACCTACCTTCCACCTTGTCTTTATGGGTTTCTTAAACCCATAAACCTTCTTGCTGATTCATAAAAAAACCTGTTTCCCCCCAGCATCAGAACATCTGTGTTTAAATCAATAAATAGGCTTTGGACAGGCTTTGATCTTGGCTTTTTGTAAAGTTTCTGTCTAGGGCACATTTGAAGAATAACAATGAAAAATAGGTATATCTATAGGAGATTTTTATTACTTTGTGTGGTGACTTGAATACCCAGGTATGCACAGACACAGTTAGAGGTCTCACAAGAAAAGAACCCCTGCTACTACAGCTCAACTTCTTCATTATTCTTTAGATCTATATGTCATTATTCAATACATATGTATGTCTAAACAATCCATTTAGGTATCAATAGATTATATATAAAATATATGCATTATATCTATATACCTCTCTATATTATAAATGTGTGTGTAGCATGTCTGTGAGGTATATGTGCATTAGAAAACTGTGTGAATATTTGGAAAAAATCCTCTGTGTTGCATAATTCAGACAGGCAGTCCAACATTCAGCAAGGATTCCAGGCGGTGTGAAGGTAAGTTGAGTGAAAATGTTTATTTGAATGTTCAAAGCCGGGGAAGTTTGAATCTTGTACAATACAATTAAAATGTGTATTTTAGTGATAACTGAATCAGAAATAAACACAAAGAAAATATGAGAGAAGAAAGGAGGAAAAAATTACGCACTGCCGACATGCTCTGAATTAATTTGGTAGGTAGAAACCATGATGTCGATGTAGATACTGTATCTGCAGCGAGCTCCACAGTGAGAGGAATAACCTCTGTCTAATACTGTGGTGATATGAAGGACTTTGACACAGTTTGGAAACAGGAGTGATGCATTAGAGTCAAAAAGTAGCATTTCTGCATTATAAGGGTCCAAAGGAAATAATTTATGCAGCAGGCTTTTTTGTTCTAGTGACGATTATTTTGTGGGAAATAGGTTTTGATTTCTAAACTTAGCCATGCTGCCCACAAACGGTACTTTCTGGGGATTAACGATTGATCTTTCCGTTCCTCAGCTCTCTTGGTTCTCTTCACATCTTCTGCTTCCCAGTGTGTGTGTGTGTCTGTGTGTGTGTGTGTAAGCTCTGTAGCCAAATGCAGAATAGTCATCTGGCAGAAGCAATAAGCCACTGGAATACAGACGTATTTCTGTCTCCAAATTTCACCACATCTTCAGTCTGAAGACTGAGGATGGTAGAAAGATTAAAGTTTGACGTTCATTTCTGTTGTCCACTGAAGGGATAATGGAATTCCCTTTCTTTGGTGTTCAGAACCCCTAGAATAGGTGGTTGAAGGCTGAAGTCAGTATCCAGGCAAAAGTTATGCTGGTTTGAAAAGAGGGGTTGTAAGAACAAAGATTTCAGAATTAGAAAGCCGGCTGGAGTGTATGTTGAAATCTGTCCTTCCCAATGGAACTCATAATATTTTCAGTTTAGGATGGGAACCTGTATGTGTTTGATTTCTCCCTGGCCTAAGCTCATTACCTAGGTTACCAGCAAACCATTAATACATCTGCTAGACAGTTATGATCCATTACTATTCCAATTAACTAAGGACTGATCATGCCTTTATGTATTTATTACCCCATTTTCTCTTCTTCAGCCCACTTGTACATCACATTGAGGGCAAAGGTTCATCTGGTGGGACTCTGGTCTGACTATGTCCAAGTGACAGCTGATGTACACATATCACACAAAACGAACATTAGGCTGAAGAGTTTTTGCTGGAGCTGGCTGCAAGTAGCAGGGCAGCCCTTGTAAAAATTGCCTATTTGACTTCTTCTAGACCCCAATGAACTTCTTCAAACTGCAGATTTTTAATTGGCAGCATCGTGCGTGGTCACTTGGTGATTCCTCTACAGTCAGCAGAGCTCAATAGTCACCTGCTAAGGGCAATTCCTGTTATCTCATATCTGAATTGTTCTGTGGTTATCACTATCTTACCTCAAGAGCAACTACCTGCTTAAATTAGGTGATCCTGTTAGTGCCTTAGGTGGAAGAAATTGGTCCTAGCCTTGATTATATGGGATATCTCAATGGGTTTTGTTAGTACAGAAAAAAAGAAAGAAAAAAGCAGAGGGGGTGCTATAGCTCTGACTGCTCATCCATCAGCCAGGCAAAAGCACCTGAAATAAGTGAGAGCATTTGCCATTCATGGTTTTCTCATTCCTTTTTTTTTTTTTTTTAATTAATTATGACATCATCATGTACTTAGACAATACAGAAAATACCATTTGACCCAGATGCCAAATCGAACATAATCAGCAGATAATCCAGTTGAACAGGTAGAGTTTTCCAATAGGTTAAAATCTGTTAACATAAACTACTGAACCAAATTCTATTGAATATCTAGTACATTATGAGAAATTAAGTGTGATTGTAATGAAATGAAGATTAATGGCTGAATAATTGTATATGGATGTATTATGTGAATTGATTAAGATAATTCAAACTATTGCTAAGACTTTAGATGACATATGCAGCCAACATGGTTTCTGGGGACCAAATTTTGTAGCCAGTGACTGTGCAGTGAACTGAGGAACCCACAGACACATCCAGCCATTTTAGACTCCATGAGTGGGGTCACTGAAAACCTGCCTGGGTCTGAGAGGGTGTGGGTGGCCTTTGTTACAAACCTAGAGCAAGACTTAATCATACATCACATGCCTCCAGGCAGACACTTTTTCAGCAAATAGGCACTTATAAAGCTGCACCAATACAGCAAACATGATCAATAACACAATGGAATATTCTTTATAGGAGCACTCCTGTCAGACATTGTCCTTCTGGTGCTGGTGACTAGAGAAATACAAATAATCCCGAGTTTTTACGACTTGTTCCTACTTCTATTTCACAACTTGCTTTTCCCTGTTGACTTTTGCAAGAAAGTTATTGTCAAGCACTGATGACCTTTGCACCTTAAACTCTGTGCTAATCCTGGCAATACTCCTCTGCATTTCAGTTTGCTGCATACCTTAACACGAGAGCAGCATGTTTCATGTTGCAGAAAGGAATTTTGGGCTCCGAACCTGTATTTCGTGGAAACACGTTCTGCTGGTGGAAGCACCAGTGGTTTGGGCATATCTCACTGTCTGACACTGCAGAAAAGAAATGCTTGGAATGAGGCAACTTGAATCTTTTCTCCACTTTGTAGGTGTTTTGAGAAAGAAAGAGAAATGGGAAAGCTAGTGGTGGGGAGAAAGTCATCATTCCTTTCTCTGCTATTGCTTGTGATTAAATAGCAGGGTCAGAGCTGGATTTTTGGACAGCTGCCGGGCCTTTGTTACTGCTTTTTTTTGCCTACATCTATTTTGTATCTCAGGAAATAAGTCAGAGAGCAAACTGGAGCTGCCAGCCCTCTCTTACCTAGCTTTGGGGACTCCAGGGGACTTTATACAGTAAAACTCAGTGAGCTGTTCAAGATGCCTACATATCCCATCTGTTGTGTGGTCTTGGGTCTATCCTGGAAAAAGACCTCTGATCACTTGATCAGTGTGCCCTCATGTGACTTTTCCATGGGAGAAATGATACAATTTGTACCCATCATGTCTGTAGTACAGACACGTGCTGCTGATTAAACTTAAACCATGAAGCAAGTCTGGGTTTAACATATAGACTCAGACTTGAGATGGTCATAGTGGTAGGGCTCTGACTTCAGAGTCAGATGTTCATTTTTGTACAGAAATGGACTTTGAAGAGTGACTCAGCTGCATGGTGTCCTCTTGGCTGCAGTGATTGCACACCCTGCATCTTTACTTTGTTACCTGGTACTGGGAAGTCCCCCCTGTGTGGGCCCACAAAATGCTGAATCAAACAAAATTCCTATGTATCTTTGGGTATAAAAGACAGGAATAGAAACTCACAATAAGAAATGGTCATCTGGGCATCCTTAGAAGTCAATCAGAGGACCAAATATTTAATGATTTACAGCATCGTTAAAGAGGTTTTATACAGATTTTGTATAGGAAGGAAGAAAGGAAGAAAGGAAGGAAAGAAGTGAGGGAAGAATAAATAAATAAATAAATGAATAAAAAGAACAGAAAAAGAAAGAAAACAGAACAGCAAGCAATTCTTGTAAGAAAAGGAGTTGTAGTTCATTGAACCTTGTCTTCCTTTTGCCTTCCTGATCTTAGGTAAATATTTGATCAGAGTCCAAATCAAATACACACACCAAAATAGCATAGGGTGTAACTGATACAATCTCCAGGACTCATAGAAAAGGAGACTTTGAAGGGGGAAGGGAGAGACCTTTTCCTAGAACAGCTATTGCTTGGGTGAAGACTATGGCTCTTTTGATTGTACAATGGGAATTAAGTACTTTCCACAACAAGCACAACAAAGTGTCCCATTTTAGAAGTGTGGTCATTGCTGAGTTGGTAGAAGAGATCTTAGTGTTCAATGCCCTTTTATAGTGTTTTTCATTAAATTGTCCTGAAGTCCTTTATAAATATTTTACCCCCACATATTGAAATAATCAGGTCATTGGAGGCACAGGTTGCCCAGAGAAGCTGTGGCTGCCCCATCCCTGGAAGTGTTCAAGGCCTGGTTGGACAGACCTTGGAGCAACCTAGACTAGTGGAAGGTGTCCCTGCCCATGGCAGAGGAGTTGGAATGAGGCGAACTTTGACGTCCCTTCAAACCCAAAACATTCTATAGTTCTATGATATTTCCTATGCAGTGATAACTTCTCCTTTTCAACTTTCTCTGGATGTTGTGTGTGTGTGTTGTGGGGAGGAGGTGAGGATGAAAGGCAGTGTAATAACAGAGAGGAAAAATCCAATCCACAGGGACTAGAAATTGAGTCCCTTTGGCCCAGCTGCTTGACAAAGGCCTATTGCATAGTGCTATGAGCACAGCTAAATGTTAGGCTTAGTCCCTCACCTCTTGGTTAGGCAACAGAGGAGACAGATAGGGCCAGAGGAGCAGCTGGATGAAGACAGCTTTGGTCATGTAAATGCCTGAAGTTCACTGTGAGGAGTCTGAGCCATCCATCATTTCATGCCAAGCTCAACTGCTTTGATGGAGGCATCACATCCAATATGCACTGAACACATCCTTACATGTCTAATGTGTCTAGACATACCAGTCTTTAATATCCTGCAAGTTACTGGAATCTAGAGGTGACAGGGACACTGCAGTGGTCGAAACCTGTGTTGTTTTTTCGCTGGTGTAAATCAGCAGAACACCACCCAAGGTTAAAGCCACACACACTGAGACCAGGTGAGGAGCTGGGTCCATGCCAGTGTTGTCTGTTACTGAAGATATAAAAAATCTTTATATGAGGAGGAGGTTGTGAAAGGGAGTGGTGGCTTATTACAAAGATGGAGCTGAGCCTGCCTTTGGGACAAGTCCGTGTAGCTGTTTAGAAGACAACAAAAGCCAAGCCTAATGTGTCTGGCACATGATCTCTGGGGATTAAAAAGGATCTTTGACTTTTGCAGGTCTGATCACAGACTGTCTCTTGTGCTCTTGCACTGTGCCGCTGCACAGCCCTCACCATGGCTTTGCACTGGGTACAGAATGTTCCTCTCTGGAGGGCTTGTGATCTTCTGGGAGGGTTGCTGCTGGCTGTCAAAAGACTGCTGCATTTGCCCCAGAGGAGAGGAGGGATACAGATGCACACCAGATTTCCACATTGTGTGAAAGGAGCCTTATAATTATCTTACACATTACAGTTGGGAGCCCCAGGCAAAGGGTAGGCTCCTGTGCTTTCTCCTGACCCATTGTGTGAAGTCTCATGTGACAAAGGGTGGGGAAGTGGCTGCCTCAGACGTCTTTGTCGTGCAATGGTAGTCATTACGTGACAAACGGGGCTGGGCCAGCCTGCCTGGGCATGGGGTGAGGTTGGATGGTGTGAGTGCATGATGTGTTGGGCATGGTGGTGGGGACGGGGCTGGACATCACCAGCTACTGACATGGCTCTTACTCGTCCTCTGATAAGGTCTCACCTGCATCTTGCTCCTTTGTCATCATAGAATCCTAGAACAGCTTGTGTTGGAAGAGACCTTAAAGATCTTCTAGTTCCAAGATAATTGTCATGGGCAGGGACACCTTCCACTAGACCAGATTGCTCCAAGCACCCTTCCAACCTTGCCTTGAACATTTCCAGGGATGGGGCATCCACAGCTTCTCCAGAAAACCTGTTCTACTGTCTCACCACCCATATAGTGAAGAATTTCTTCCTTACACCTAATCTAAACTGCCCTCTTTCAATTTGAAGCTATTCCCCCTTGTCCTACAACTCCATGTCCTTGTCAAAAGTCCCTCTTCAGCTCTCTTGTAGCCCCTTTAGGTACTGGAAGAGGCTCTAAGATGTCCCCACAGCTTTCTCTTCTCTACCTTCTTCGTCCCCAGAGATGGGTCAGTTTAGCACCTTTCTGCACCTCCCAGTTTTGCCTCCATAATAAGGACCAGCAGGAGCTGGTGTACCCTGCAGTGTCACCTTCTCTATGGTGGTTCAGGATCTCTTTGGAAAAACAAGAATGGCATAAAATAGGAAATTTTTGACCTCTGTATGAATGGATTGTACTTAGCTGTTGTCACTGTAGTATAATAGGAGAGGATTTGTTCTTATGAGAAGGGATGGATATGCAGTAATCCCCCTTAGCCTGGTCCAGCACACCATGTGTGGTCTGGGTGCTGAGGTGCTGCTGCAGATGAACTGACTTGTTCAGGCTGTAGCTGCATGCAGCCAAGATTAATTCCAGGATTAATCCTTGAGCTGACTGTGAGAGGCTGTTCATCTCAGAAATGCCGCAGTTGTTGGACTAATAACTATAGTCACTCTCAGAAAGGGATGAAGTCAAATTCACACAAAATTTCCAAAAAATAAAAAAAAATAAAAAAAAAGAAAAAAAAAAAGAAAAAAAAAGAAAAAAAGAGTTTTTGTGTCCAGTTGTCTTGCTTGAACAAATAATTTTATTTTTCTGAGTAATTTTCTTTTCACCGAGGAGTCAGTCCCAAGAGAAAAGCACAAACCCGGTCTTTGAACTTACTGAAGTGAAACTCTTTGATCACCTTGAGAGATTTTTTTCTAACAGTGCTTGAAGCCCACCAACTTGCTTAAATGGACCTTGGGCCATGGGCAGGGTCGGGTTCCAGGAGCTGACAAAATCAAAGATTTACGAAAGAATTCCCAGTCTGCGGCACACCCCACCACCCCACCCAGGGGAGAGAGATTATGGGAACACATATCACAGAAAGATCAAGCTTCAGTTTAATCACCTCTTGTTGATGCCTTTCTTATATTGGATTTTAATGCATTTTTAATCTGTTTTTCATTCTTCATACTTTATCACTCGGGTGATCAGAGCGAACAGGAACCGACCTGATGCTGGGACAGAAACACAGCAGAGGAGGTGTAAAAGCAGAGGCAAAATTTCCCAGGAGGTCGCAGAGGAGGGATGTGAGCTGAAGACTGGTCTGGCAGAAAAACTCTAAACTTGGAATAGGCAGCTGATGTGACACAGTCCTATTGTGTGACCTTGAGTGCCTCCAGCCTGTGTTCTGCCAGCCTTTTGTCTGTCTATTCAGTTATATCTGTAGAATCAAAGAATCACAGAATGGTTTGGGTTGGAAGGGACCTTAAAGATCTTGTTCCAACCTCTGTACCACAGATAAGAACACCTTCCACTAGACCTGGTTACTAATATTCTCCCTTAGTAAATATTTTTAATCTATGTAAAGCACCAACCACACTGAAACCTTCCCAACTGCATCCTCTAAGTAATGCCCCACACAGACAAAAAAAGAAAAAAAATCTTCAAAAATCATAATAATGAAACAGAGAACCTGTCAAAAACCCCTTCTGAGGGATTTCTCCCATCCCCCCCATGATGAACTTTATTTTCTCTTCAGTTCAAAAAGACCCTTATCAACGTTTCAATCTTTCCATGTAAATACACTGACAAGTGTCAGGCCCTGGCAAACCTATAATTAAGGCTGAACACAATTTGCTAATAAAAGCTAAGAAACCCTGGGTTGAGTTTACTTACATTATCCCCACTGGGCAATTTCCATCAGAATATTTTATCAGCCTCTGCAAATGCCATTTTGACATTATTTTTACTGAATCAATCAAACACAGATACTACACTCATTCTCCTTGCTGAGAAGATGCTCCAGTTACAGAAATAAAGATCTGTGCCGTTGTTTGTTGTTGTCATTGCAGCTCCTCTGACTCACAAAGCACAGTGAGCTTTTGGAAGGAGAGAAAGAATGAGAAAAATAGAGGAGAGGAGAGAAAGAGAGAGAATTGGAGAGAGAGAGGCAGAAAACGTGAGCCAGAGATTGTGGCAGGCTTTACAAATTGGCACAGTCTTATCAACAGCATTTCATGGTTTTCTGGAACTCTTTCAAAGGGAACTTGCCTTTGTGTGCACTGGCTTAAGCTTTACTAATATTTAAAGCTATATTTAAAAGTTTATGAAAATTACTTCTGAGTTCCTCTGTCTCTTAAAATCGCCGAGGCCAATGTTTGCTTCTCGCTGTTATCCTCCTCACCCCCCTCTTCCCCCAAAGTTTCTGTGGTTTTCCTGTCCTCTTCGTCCTTCCTTGGCAGGTTGTCTGCCTTCTCCTCTCCCATTTGCTACATTCCCTTCATACAACCTCCCCCCTCCCCACTTCTAGGGGGACAGGGAGAAGGGTTTCCTTTGGTGGGACTGTTTGTAATGGGTGAGGTCCAGTTTCCAGCAGCGCTGTTCTCCGCTACATCAGTAAGTGTTTAAGTAAATACGTCTCTCATGTGCTTTCTCTTGACTCCCCGCTTGGGCAGAGGGTCAGCTGGTTTTTCTCCTTACTCCCAGCCATGTCTGGGTCAGTAGAGCACAGCCTGACACCTCCAACAGCCCACAGTTGCGTCTTCATCCCAAAGCAGATTCTGAAATAGCCCAGGTGATCCTCAGCACAGAGGCACGCTGCTTTCGATGAGATTCCAGGGGAGAAATCAACCCATCTTTCCACTGATGGGTGAAGGACTGATGTACCCCCCAAACTGTGTCCAGATTGACCTACAGCCAGTGTTACTTGTGTGCAGGGGGGCACTGGGAGTTGTGCCCTTCCTGAACACTAAGGTTGTCTGGAGACAGGAAGCACAAACAGGTCCATTTTGGTCCATGTGTCCTTGATGTGGGCACGGATGGCAGGAGGACACATGGAGAGCAGGGTGGTCCAACACAGGCTTCTGTAGCTTTTCCAAAAGTCAGTGGTGACACTTGGGTAGGGTTTGCCTACCCCCACCCTGTGATGGCTGTGTCTGAGCTGCTCACCCTTTGTGAAGCATCATGTTGACATAGACATCAGGATATTCTATGAATCTATGACCTGCAGAGGGATTGCCTCTTAAAAAGGCTCGTTTCTTACCAGGGCTGTTGGTGGAGCTGAAGGTAGCCCTCAGCTATGTGAATATCTCTATCTCAGAGGTCTAAATAAAGGGAAGATGGAATTTTTGGTGTAAATGACTTAGAGAAGTTCAAATATATTAGATCCCAGTTAATACACTCTAAAAGGAATTTCAGTCTTTTCACATCAGAGTTTTAGTTGTATCATTAAAAAATCATGATAGCTAATGTGGTTTTAAACACAAAGTGTGTGACTGGTTACATTAAGTCAAGTCAGAGGGTCCTGCTGGTCCAGTGCCCTAACAGCAGACAAGAGTAAATGTTTAAAGAGAAGAATAAACTACTTATAGAAAAATAAAGTGTCTGTGCCTCCAGCAATCACTGACGTAGACATCTTTAGAAGAATACATTTATGCAACCAGGCTTAACAGCCCCCTGTGTGTCTATCTGTTGAAATTTCCCCCCTTTTTTTGGCTGGTTTTTAAAGAAAAAGTTTATATCTTCAGTATATCCAGTGGCAATGTCCTGATCTCCTAGTTTTTACGCAGCTGATGAAGCCATGGGTGCTTCTGTGCCTTCCCAGTGCCCTGGAAAGTGCCTGCTCTGCACCTGGGGCTGTTTGGTGGAGTTATCCTGACTTCAGACAGGATGATCTTCTACGACTTTGCTGTGATTTCAAAAGGGGTAGGCAAATGTGCCCTATCTGAGGAAGTGACCCTTTGCTTTACCTTATTCTGTGACATTAAAAAGAGCAGCTTTGGTGTAGAAGAATGTCGAGCAGTGCTCTCATCTCTCAACACTTAAAAATGCATAGTAATGAACCACAAGGACAAGCTATAAATGACTTCTGTATCCCATAATATATCAGTTATAAGCAAATCCTTTATAAAAATGAAACCCAGATCCTTTAGATTGCCTTTGAAGAAATCTTGTCCTCTGGCAGCTGGAACTGCAGTGGTGGGAGTGATGGAGGTAGTGGCTGGAAGACATGGCTGTCTGCTAGAGATAGGATCAACCTTCCTGCAAGGGACAACTGCAAATTTGGTGTTACAGTCAGATTATAAATCCCCTTAGATTTTACTGGTGTTTTTGGAGAGAGAGGGAAAGTAGATTTAGTAAAATATGAAATATAGACACGTGCATACAGATATTTATACAGTCTGTGTATAGATGGTAACACCATGTTCTGTGGTAGAAAGTATATTATGCTTTAATGCATTAATCAGTGCAGGACTGATGAAGTGTGTATGATCATCTCTGTTTTACAAGGCAGGGGAAAGTTAAGTGATTTGCCTGAGGCCAGAGACTAAATCAGTGTCACGGATGGGATGAGAAAGGAAGAGGCTCCAGTTCAGGTTGGATTCTCAACAGAACAGGCAATACCAAAAAGAAGTAAGGCTCAAGCAAAGAGCAGTGGTGGCTTGTCACTTCAGTGTCCATCACTCTGCTAAGCAGTGTTGCTAGGGGGAATGTCTCCTGCCTCCTCTTTTGTCATCAGATAAAACAGCAGCCAAAGTTCTCTTTATATTCTCTACACAGATTCATCTTTGCCTCTCTTTCACACTTCCTGTGTGCTGGAAAATTATTTTATTTTCATTTTTCAGATGTCAGACACCTTAGTGTCGTGAATTTCTCTGCAATAGCAAGAAAACCTGGCCCAGGATCTTCTCACTGCAGCTCCCACTTTGTAAAAAACACGTAGTGCCTATTAAAAAGCAACCATCATGCACTCCAAATAATTAGTGTCATTATTAGTACTGTGGCATAACCTGCAGGGCCCAATTAAGATCCAAACCTTATCAAGGTAGGTTGGGGAAACATACACTAACTCACAGTTTCAGCTTTGAAGATTTTGCATTTTTAATGGAGGGAATTAAGAGTGGGAAAAAGGAACTTATTCTCCCTATTTCACAGGCAGAGCACTGAGAGCCGGAGGTATTAAGTGAGTTGCCCAAGGTCACACAGGACGTGTCAAAGACAGGAGCTGAACCTGTGTTCCTACCTCCTGATCAAGGAGAACTGTGAGATGGAGCTTATAACTATGATGAGTCTTTTAATACAACAGGGAAAGTAATAAACAGAAGAAAGAGCTTGGGAAGGGAAGAGGGAGGGAGAGGGATGCGTGTGATTGTGTCTCTCACAGCCGGGCTTTTCAGTGACTAATAACAACTGGTCTTAACAGAGGTGCTCCAGGGGATGTTGTATTTCATCCCAAGCCACTCAAAGAGCCAGTTAGTCTTAGAGAACTCTGAGCCTATAATCTAATGCCCAAATAACAACATTTGTCATTAAGTCATTTCAAGTAGAACACGCATGTATATGTGTGTATATTTACAAATATACACGCACAAAGTGTTTTACTTGTTTAACCTACATCTCTATGTATATATAATAACACATGCACACACATACACACCCTGCCCTGTCTTAAAATAATATGGCTAAGTTAGGAATGGGCCTACCATTGCAGACTGGAAGTACAGATGATTTGGAAGACATTGTTACCATTTTTAACAAAAAAAAAGTTTTCATTGAAATTCGTATTTTGAAAAACTGCACTCAGAAAAAAGTACTTAATAGTAGAATGTCCCATAATATCACTTGAAGAATAAATACCGTTTTCTTTTAATGTCACTTTTTTTTTTCCAAAATTAGATGTATTTTTTTTACATAATCTTTTCGAAAGATTGATACAAAATTTAAATATTTCAAAGTTAGTAAATTCTTGAATTTAATTTGTGGGTTGATAAAAAAAAACAAAAGAGTTTGTATTCCAGGTAGAAGAAGGTCAGAATGAAAAAAAATCCCATTAAATAGAAAATTAGATTCCCATAGCTGGGAAATAATGTTCCCTCTGGCCCTATGATTCACTTCCCTGGGATAAGTGAATTCTGGTAGAATCCCAGCAGATTTAATACATGTTCCTTCCCACAGACTGTGCTGTTTATTGCATGGGAGGGACCTGATACAGTGATGAGAGGGGGTCAAGGGAATGGAGACCCCATTACAGTCTCTGGGAGGAGCTTTTCATCCACACCCCATGTAGGTATCAGGGGCTTTTGCCCTACGGAAGTGGACTCTGTCTCTGCTTCTGAAAAATGTTTCCAGCCAAATAATTTTGCGTTGGTTTGGTACAAGTGGCCAATTGTTGTGAGTTTTCCATCTTAGAGTGAACCTGGAGATGCTGAGCTCTTTCACCAAACAGCTCAGTTTTGGCCTTAGAAAGGATGCTGGAAAGTAGCTTTCTCCTCGCCACAAACTTGGCACCTGAAATTAGCAACTGCTTGTCACCTGAAGGCTTCTGTTCTTCAACCTCTGAAGAAATGAGACCAAGAAAACCCTCTCAACACACAGAGGTGTTACAGAGAGAAAGGCATAAATATTCGCAGTGCCTTCAGGTGTTAAAATGATGGGCAATGAGGAAAAGCCCATGTAGAAATGAATCATTCTGTCTTGGGGCAAAACTGAGCTGACATGCAAAAACATTTGTCTTGAGGGTCATGCATCACACAGGGAAGAAAGTAAAATCCCAAAGAGCTTGTGATTATGGGAGCTCTGTCCAGCCCCTGCACAGATTAAGGCCTTATAGGAAGAGAGAGAAGTGAGGGTGTATTTGCATTCCTTTTGCAGAGTGGATGTGTACAGAATAGCAGCTTTAATCCTGGAACTTCCACAGTGTTGGACGCTTGACTTGGAGATCTGAGTTAGAGTTGTTTGATGTACTTTTTCTTTTTTGCATCTCTTTGCACAGACACATTAGATAGGCAGCATATATTTACATTCTGGATTTATGAAGTTGGAGCTGGACTTTTTTCTAAATTACTGTGAAACTAGCGCTTTTCACATCCTGTTCAGTCTTTTTGGGCATTCTCATTTGCACTTCAGCTGGCACAGTTGCAGGTTTGACTTTGTTTTCCTCTTTCTGCTACATTGGCGGCTCCTTCCCGTTTTCATATATTTGCATCTTCTGATTGAAGTGACCTTTCCCACTCACCCTTGAAATTCCACCCAACCGAAAACTAGTCCTGCCTCCAGGCCTGTAACTGCGGCCTCTGTGTCCTGGGACAATGGGGTGAGGAAGGCAAAATAAGGGACATTCCTGCAGGTCCTCGGTGTGTGGATAACAAACAGGGCACAAGAGGCAGGCAGGTAGATCAGAAATCACTCCATTAGCTGGTTAAGCATTTTGGAGTGACACCAGGTACATTAGGAGGTGGCAGCCACAGTGGAGGGACCTTGGCCATTTGATATTCATGAGATGAAGAAGGTTTAAGAAGAGAAAAGGAAGGGGGAGGGAGGGATCTGGGCTTTCTAATGTAAACACCATTATCATTTGAAAATCAATTAGCTCCTTGCACTGAGGGAATGACGAGACTTAAGGCCCTTTTCTGAACTGCTATTGTGAGCCTGGGTTATTTACTTTAATTAAGAGGAGACAGAGTGGATTATTGTCTCAAACTAAGGAGTTGGGAAGAGTCAGAAAATTACACTCTACCTCACTGCACAACAAAGCCAGAGTAAGAGACAGGCTCCAAACCCAGTAAAGTCGAAAAGAAATTAGCCTTTAATCTGGATTCATCCTACCTAAGGAGCAATCAAAAGGAAGGAAGGTTCAGAGCCTCCTTGCTAAGCACCAGGCATGACATTGCAGTGGCTGCCACTGCCAGCTCTTTATGAAACTTAATTTTGGACTGAAAGAGGCTTCTGCCCCTGGAAGGGTTAGAGTTTGAGAGCAAAGATTTCCTTTGGCCTCAAATTTGACACAGTGCATTAATCAGGTGTGGGGCTGCATTTCCTCCTGTCCCCATCTCCAACACAATGATGGAGCAACACATTGTTTTACAAAGAAATATATGAAATTGTTGTTGCAAAGATGTCTCTCCTGGATGAAGATGCTAATATTTTTTTGGTTCTTATTTAATTCAAACAGCCTGGATTAAAAAATTAGAGGAAAAAAAAAAGAAGAAGGAGGAAAAAAAAAGAAAAGGAATTTGGCAAGTGACTAATCCACAATATTGTCTAATTTGGCATATGGAGAAACACCCCCCGAGGTATCTAATACTGAGATGTTTCAGCTCTGCTTTGCATTGCCCACTCTTACTCTGCATACTCTAAATATGTATTAAGTCAGTCGAGCATGGCAGCTGCTGAAGGAGTTACCACAGCTTACTGGGTAAATAATGATCATTTTTTAAATCACCTAAATGCGTATCTACCCCAAAGACCATGGTGGTGGCTCATGGGAATGCTGATTTGCATTTTAAAAATTTGCTCGGATGTCTCTGCAGTTGCTGAGCCTCCCGCTGATTGCTCCGTGCTCCACTTTTAAGTCCAGGGCCCAATTCTGCTCCCAGTTATGAATGGGAGGATATGGAGTGTCATCACTGAAATCAGCAACGTGAAGGGAAACTGGGGAACTGGTCTGCTCAACGAGTTCTGCCCGGAGTGCAAACTGGCACCAAGATATTTTGGTGATTTTGTAACTTTAAAAATAAATCCGTGAGAACTGAGGAGTACTTCTTTGGGGGGAGCTGTATATGGGAAGGATAGGCCAAAGATGAGCTCCTGCCCAATCTCTATGTTGAAGTGGGGCAGAGCCAAATTACTCGTAAATGAGCCCAAGAGGCTCTGCTATGCTTCTAGTAAGCATCTTCCCAAAACAAGGCTTTGGGGTCTAGCTGTGCCTTTTTTGGCCCATGGAGGAAAAAATAGTGTATTTTTCTGAATTCTGACACATCTGAGCTTTTCAACTCTTAACCCTTTGTAAAACTGTGACCACTCTCTATGTTTTATCATCTGAGACAACTTGGCCTACAGTGAACCCAGAAACACATGGCTCTGGAAGTAAATGGATGAGGCAGCTTTTCAGAGGGCCCTGGGCAACAAAACACTTGTTACTTTGTGCAACACAAAGAAAACACATTTTTGTATACATCCAGTCAAAGTTCTCCCATACATTCAGGACTCCTTTTCTCCAGGCCATAAACTCTGCATCTCCTTTGCAGCTGGATTCCTTCATTCTCATTTGGTCCTGCAATTAAACCAGACCCTTTTCATATGACAGCCATTCCCTGTTTTCTGCTCCTGTTTCTCATGGGCAAGTGTTTACCTGTACAATTTAGGTCTTGTTTAAATGCCTGTCCTGGCTCTGGAGCCCAGCGAAACAGATACCTGTTAATGTGTCCCAGCTGAGTGTTAGTCTGGCTCTTTCACCTCTTTTAGGAGTCTATTTGTTCCCCAAGATGGGTATCTAGACCAGACCTATCAACCTGTACCTCAAATGTGTCCTGTGACTCTTCCATCACATCTCTTTGCACAGCTGGGGAGGGTCCATGAGATGCAAGGTGCACAGACCTCCAGGTGAAGTTACATCAGCGCGCTCATGGGTGTTTTTATGACCCACCATTAACACTGATCTCAGTTATTTCCCTTTTTGGGGATTTTTGGTTTTCTCCCCATTCACTAATAAAAAGAATATTGGTCATGAATGAGGCTTAGAAACTCGTGCAAATGAAGAACTGGACCCATTGATGCAAAGGCAGCAGTTGCCTTCCTTAAATGAAACATCATCACAAAAACTCTTAATGTTGTGCTGTTGGTGTCACACCCTGGAGGACCTGGAAAGGTGTTATGTCAGACAGATGCTCAGTTGTAGCTCTCTCCTCCTCTGGCAGGGTACAGTTTTTAATACTGAGCCACAATAGGCACAGACAATGAGTTAATTCCTGCCTTAGCACTGTACTTGTTGGATTAAAGTGTGTTCTTTATATATATATTTTCTGGTTATTGTAATAGCATTTTGTGATCTTGAATATACTTAATTGTATTAGAAATGGTGTACTGGAATCTTTTTAATCATTATTAATATGAAAATAAATAAAAGGAGGAATTTTTTTTTCCCCAGGAATAAATCAAATCCTCAGCTAGAGTGCAGGGTCAACAGAGCCACAGGGTTGAGCTGCTGGCTGCAGAGAGCATACATGTGTGTGCATAGAAGATACACACAAGTGTGCCACCTATATTTTCATTCCTACAGCTGTTCATTATTTATATCTATTATACAGTGGAGAGAGCACAAATGTATGCAATTGAGACACAATAATGTAGGGATATGAAAGGAGCAATCCATCAGTTCAAGTGTGTTTGGGTTTAAGGAGAAGGGGATGTACTGATAAATACACTGATTTATTCTCACTAACTCTCGCTTTACTCTGAGGCTGGGCCTGAGCCACCAAAGCTGCTGGAGATGACAGTGATTTATATCAGCTGCAAGCTCTGGTCTGGAGCTTTTAAGTGTATGTCAAGCACCTCCAGCACTTTATGAATCTTTTTGGATTGAGTTTTCCAAATCAAAATCTGAGGGATACGCAAATCCATTAAGAAGACGAGCACATGCTCGACTGTGTTTTGTGTTTAGGGATTCCTATCATATTTATGTTCAGTTTTGACCATCTGGCTGTTCAGAGTCATGGGCTACAGCCTTGAATAGCAACCATAGTCTCATTCCAGAAGAACCAAAAGGTTCCTAAACACTGGTTGTCAGTGAGGAGATGACAGGACAGGTTGTTCTTTGCAGTCTCTTATTCTGGTGGTCAAGTTACAGAGATCTCTTGACAGCTTTTAGAGCACTTTTTTTCCTGCATATTCTGGTGTTCTTACATAACAGAGACCTGGACAGCCCAAGCAGAGAGCCAGAACAACCTGAGTGCAGACTTTTTGGGTTATGCTGCCATCTCTTTATTACTCTTAATAGTATAGAAGTGTGAAATGTGGCATGCCCATTTGAGGGCATACAGCCCAAGATGAGGGCAAAGGAGGTGCGAGAGAGAGTAATTCCCTTCTTGTCTCTGCTTCCCGTCTATCCTTTGTGAAGTTAATTGTAATCTCACTGCAGCAAAGGGTAGGGGCTCTTCCAGGACCCATGAAGACAGTTGACCCTATTTACCAGGATAAATAGGTAAAAATAATGGGAACAAGCCCTGGGAGGGGCTGAGGGAGGAGGGTTGAGATGGGCTGGTTCCCAGATCAGGAAGGTCAAGAAGGGCTCAGAGAGGAGCTACTTGGCATGTGAAGGAACTGTTTCCCTGAGGGGTCCACTGCCTAATTTGCAGGAGGGAAGAATTATTTTCTTTTGGGTGAAGTTGACCCTGTCCCTTCTTCTTATTGGAAAATAAAACTAATTTTGGAGCTTGAGTCTCAACTCTTCTGGTCAACAAAGATGCCACTGATAGGAGTCATCATCAGCCTACAGCATATCTTGCCTTGGTGCAGCACCCTGTATTATGGGTGCTGAATATGCACACATTTTGCTATTGTCATGATTTAATAAAAATTAAATTTTTATTGCTGTTTTAAGCTGTTATTGCATCCCCAGATTCCTCCTGCATGTCTTAACTATCAAGGAAACTTGCCAAATTTAAGCACTGGTACAAAGACAGTGAAGTTACAACAGCAAAGAAGATGGATCCTTCTTACAGGTCTGGTCAAAGGCAGATTTTATCAGTAAACAATTTCCTATAGGTTTGATTCCACTCCATGGGCTCTATAAGCAAGGAGTTCTTCAAGAAGATTTATTCATTCCCAACTATTTGGTTACCTTGTTTTCCCTAATGTCCTGTACCCCTTTTTCCAACAGGGAATCAGGGTGGCTACCTCAAGAATAGATCTTTCCTCTTTCTATATTCTTTTCCAAATCACTGGCAGAGCTAGTGAGGGTCCTCAAGAATGTGCTGGAAACAGAAAGCTCCTTCCACTGCTTGTAGCTCAGTCTCTGCTACCCAAAAGCAGTGTCTTGCCTTTAGCTGGGAACGTGACTGCCTTCCCTGTGCATCTCACAGAGCCTGTTTTGTTCTCTCGCCCCTTTCAGAGTGGGACTGCACCTGGGAAAGAAGGATTGCAGCTCCTGGGACCCAGGCTCGCCCCTGGCACAGAGCAGCTCAGCAAAGTGTTGTCAAACACAGGCAGGGATCAACTTGCACTCTTTGTCCCTGATGCAAATGCTCACAGGAGGTTGCTGCAAGGATGGGCTCAGCTCAATGCTCAGGGGGTGAGTGGAGACTCGGAGGTTACAGGAGCAACTGGGTAGTGATGCTGACAGAGAAGGGGCAACTTTGCCTTTTGCTCAAGTCCTTTTCTCTGGTTGGACAAGTTCCAGAGCCAATTCTTACCCAATTTCCAGCTCGGAAAAACTCATCCACAGACTGAGGGGCTTGCCTGCCTATGTTAATCTAGTTGCTGCTCTGCTCTTAACTTGCTGTCATTGACCCCACTGGAAACTATTGCCTTGCTGGGATCAGTGGGATCAGTGGGATGAGTTCCTGTAAGCATTTCCTAACTTACAGATCTCAAGACTAGCTTAACTAAAAGTCAAAAAAGTTAAAAGTGGCTGGCTTTGTTCCAGCTGAAGTGGGCTGTTCACACTGGTGTCTGAACTGGCAAACTGGTCAGGGCTGGGTGTGCAACATCTTACCCCAGAGCTGTGTGAAGCTGCTCGGGGCGAGGGGCTGACAGGAGGAAGGCATATGATTTAGCACAGTGTTAAGGCTGAATAGAAGTGACAGATCCAACTGCTGGTCCCACAGAAGTGCTGAAGAAAGAAGGAATTCTCTGTAAGAGTTCCTAAGAGGTTTATTGTTCCCTGGTGGTAAGGCTGCAGGATATCTCACTGAAAGGCTGGCCTCTCTGCAGAGACCTTGTGCCTCTGCAGTGACGGCTTTCCCAGAGCTGATGCCCATTTTCCCTCAGAAGCTTCCTGCCAGAGGTCCTTGTCTCCAAAGTTGTTGACCTGGCAGGTTGCCTGGCAGCCAAATGCCCTTGGTCCTTCCTGGATCATGGGACCATTGGATGATTTGGGTTGGAAGTGACCTCAGGAGGTCCCTATCTGACCTCCTGTTCCCCACAGGATCAGCTGTGAGATAAAACCAGCTTGCTTAGGGCTGCATATGAGATGTTGGATATTTGACTGCATTATCCAGACATTGCTGCTCTCCTGTACTGCCCTTTGACACCCTGGGCTCTATGGTTCCTTGGGTGGGCAGGTACAAACCTGTTTAACCATCAAACCTCGAAGCTTTCAGCCTTTAAGACTATTTGAAGATGCAGAAGCTGTGCTGGTAAATTTGGTTGCCCCCAATAACATGTTATTTTTCCCAAAACAGAATTTGCTTTGCTTTCTCCTCCCTTCTTTCCCCCAAACGAGCCTTTCTCTCTCTTACTCTCATTATATATAATAGAAATAAAACTATTCAAAATAGATGTTTTCTGTTGGAGAGAAATATCCAGGGTATATGGGGCGATCACTCCATGATTGACATTTGTCTTTTCAAGATGTGTGGGAGATGGTTATGTGGTTTCAGGGTCAGATATCACAGAACAATCACTGACTCAACCACTGATTTCTCCTAAAGCATAAGAAAAAGTAATTGAAACTGAGGAATTCTTTGCTTAAGGATTTTATGGAAACTAAGTGTTCCCCTGGATTCAGAGTCTAGGAGGATAGATCAGTTGAGGAAAAAAACATGGAGGTCCATCACAGCAAATAAATCACTCATGGTTCAAGAAATTCACAAACTTCAAATTGCTGTATTTATGGGAAAATGACAGTGTTTCCTTTTTCTTACACTTTTATTATTGTAAGGTGTTGTCATAGATAGGACCTGAGGCAGGAGGAACATTGTTATGTTCTGTTGTTGGGCTTCATATAATTGTTTATGTCAGAAAAGACCTCTAAGAACATCAAGTCCAACCATTAACAGCACTGCCAAGTCCACCACTAAACCATGCCTCTAAGTGTCATGTCTACACATTTTTGTGTGCTTCCAGAGATGATGACCCCACCACTTCCCTAGGCAGCCTATTCTAATGCTTGACCACGCTTTCAGTGAAGAAATTTTTCCTAATGTCCAATCTAAACACCCTCTGGTGCAACTTGAGGCTGTTTCTTCTTGTCCTGTCGGTTGTTATCTCAAAAGAGACTGACTCCCACATGGATACAACCTCGTTTCAGGTAGTTGTAGGCAGTGAGAAGGTGCCTCCTGAGCCTCCTTTTCTCCAAACTAAATAGCCCCAGTTCTCTTACCCATTCATCTCAGGACTTGTGCTCCAGACCCTTCCCCAGCTTCATTGCCCTTCTCTGGGCATGCTCCAGCACCTCAATGTCTTTCCTGTAGTGACAGGTCCCAGACTGAACATCTCTATTTGTCTGGTGGGATGAGTTACCACATGCCCTTGTGTCTTGGCTTCTCAGTTGCCCATGCACGATATGATTGTTTGGGGATCATGGCCCTGAACTTCTTTCCTATGGAAATGCTGGTGTTGGGTGTGGCTGGTGCATCTCTGATACTGTGCATGTCCTGATGTGCATGGTTGCAGTGTGGGTACATGCAGACCCAGACACTCAGAATCACCTCTGTGTCCATATTGCCTTTATTTCTATGCTCTCAAACATGCTCTATTTCCTTCAGTGGAGCACTGATCATCCTTTTTGTTGTCCCCATAGATCTCAATATCATTAATACTCTATAGATCAGGCACTAACTTTGGATCAGGAAATGCCCATGTGTGATTGTAATGAAAATCTGAGGAGTTTATTCAGACTGGGTTCACACAGAAGGCTCTTTCATGACATACCACATATTTCCTCCCAACCCCTTTTTTGACTGACTACTTGTGCATTTCCTCCTCCCTCTCCTTTTCCCCTTCAGGGAAACCTTTAAATAAAACCTTTCCCAGACTGTCATTTGCCTCTAGAGCGCTGTTGAAAGCTTGCAGTGGCACTGTTCAAACAGCAACTGGGTCACCCTGTACCACTCACCATCACACTTGGGGTTAGTCTGCTCATACTGATCCATGGAAGAAGAAGCAAAAAAAAAAAAAAAGCCTCATTGTGGAGCCTGACTTGAGATCCACAGGATTAGGTCTGTTAGCAGTGCTATATGCAACCCTGACATGCAATCAGCAAAGGAAAATATTCATTATTGCCTGACTGTCAGCTGAAGACAATTTCAATTATTCTGGCATTTCAATGGATGAAGAAGCCCTTTAGGCTGGCTCATGAGATTAGACTTAAAGGCTCTGTAAATTAAGAAAGTTGCAATCAGTGTATTATCTGACAGGCAGCTGTGGAATATACTCCAAAAGGGAAGGGAAGGAAGAAAGAAAAAAAGAGACAAATTGCTATATTCAGGTTGTGGTTTTGATATATCAATTTACAATTTTAACATATGCATTTGGGAAATAATTGTTTTGCATTACTTAAATCAGCTTTAACAGCATCAGTGTGAAGTTTTCAACTTCCTACAGCTTGAAAGGTCAGTTTTTCTTTTGCCTTGCACTTTCTTTGACAGACTAGTTTGGGTTAAGAGGAGGAAAAAATTTAAGCGTTGCCGGAAGAACAAATCTTTCTGAAACTTATTCAAATATTATAATATATGGCTGTTGATCATAAAATTCCATTAAGAAGAAACATCTGTAATGTCCCTCAGGTTAATTTCTATAATATGATCTCAGCCTTCTTTTGCTAGATATGCACGGATGTGGTAATTGTGACCATATTTGGCCTTTACCGCTCCCGTCTGACGTGTTAGGGAGAATAATTTGTATCATCCTATCTTGCACTGCTAGGGCTTTTATCTCCAAGTTTCCCAAACTGTTTCAACATCTTTACAAGCAGCAGTGAAGAACCTGTTTGCTTCCCCCAGTTATATGACTCCCCCTGGTCAGAAATGCTGACTGCTGAAAAAAAACAGATAAATTTCAGGTACTTTTGGTGAAGAAAAAGTACAGTTTAGTAACAGAGTGTGTTTATTCTGGTGGCGTGGGATTTTAAGTTCCAGGAACTCTACATAGAAAAGACAGTTCCTCTGGCAGGGAACTGATGAGTTGTGACATAGAACAGTTGGTGAAACACAGTGGTTGATTTGTGGCAAGGAGGACTTCAGGAGAGTCAGGGAGTGGGAAGGTCTTGTTGAAGGCTTGGCCATCTCCCTTGTAGCTGCCAGTGAGGCTGAGAAAGTGCATTTACCACAGAGCTCCCTGCAGCCACACAATGTAGATATCAAAGTGATTACAGCCCAATGAGACAGATTATATACCTCTAAGTTGCCTTTGGTGGTGTTCACTCTGCAGTTTAGGAGTGAATGTCCAGCTATTGACCCTCAACCTTTCTAACCAGTGTAGTTTTGTATGGCCTGTGTAATGAAAAAATGTCCAGGGGAGACTCTGGACAGAGTCTGAATTTATGAGTGCAGTTGAAGGCATATTCTCCTGTGGTGCAGTTAAAATTCAATGTCTTAAGAGACTCTCATATTCTTGCTACTAGTCTTCACTCTCTGGTACGTGTGACACAAGAAGTTTGGTGGTTTCCTCGGCAAATAGCCTTATGACTGCTCCATAAAGGCTGATAAATCCTGAATTTTGTGCTTTTAAGGCACTTTTATGCCCATTCTTTTACACATCTTTTCTATGTGGGTGAAACAATGAACTGGAAGCAAGATACCACCCTTTTTCTCTCATACATCCTGCTTGAGCCCAGGCCGAAGACTAATTCCTGCACATGATTCATCTTACTTATGTTTAGATGTTTACAACATGGAGGGAAAAATCTTAGATTCCCACTGCAGTTAATAAGGAGAAAGAGAAAATCCAGGAATCCAGACTGTTTTATCCTAAGGTGGACACTTTGGGCAGAGAAATCACAGTCTAGAAGTTCCTGTTTCTTTCCAGCAGCTGTAAAAACCTTGACAATGAGCTCACATTCACTAGGTGAGATAAATACCACTCCTTTCCATACCTGCAGAATGTTAGATCATACAGCCTCCAGTACAGAGCTTGTGTCTTGCCATGGACATGTAGAGTAGAAATAAGTGCTGGTAGATCTTGGCTGGAACAGCTAGAGAAGATGACAGCAGCTATGATTGTCATAACAGCAGCAACAGCAGCCATAGATCTGATGCAAGGATCCATCAAATATGAGATTTTCACTACCCATCATCCTTAATAACTTTCACTTATCAACCTAATTTTAATCTCATCAACTTTAGTGCAGACTTCATTCACTTCTGTGAAGCTCTTTTCAAATGACAATAATATAAATACGACTTTGATCTGTAGATCAGGTGTTACCAAGAAGATTGGCATCTGCAGGTTTTACTTCCTGGTTGTGACCTGCTTCTGGATTAATAAAATGATGTGAGTAACATCTTGGAAGTTGCACTTTGAATATTGGAATACAAAGGTCCAAATTTCCAAGCACAACTACTGCGTCTCGGAGTTCCTGGTTTTGAATGGCTTGAACTTGGATGCCTTCAATGAATTGGATTTCTGAGTGCCCTCTCTCTGAATTCCAGGCTCTGATAAAAAGTCTGAGGTTGGCAACATACAAACAGACCCTCCAAATCTCTGACTACTTTGAGAAATCTTGGCCAGGGATCACTAAATGCTCCTAAAACATCCAATAGGCATCTTGCATATTGCACACTTTTATTTTATATTCAAGTGAGATTTTGACCTATATGTGAGAAATAAATAATTTTGAAAGTTGAGACACAGTATTTTTTACTGACGATTCTTTTGAAATATTCAACATTGCCTGTGCTGTTTTTCTCTCTTTTTTTTCTCCCTGAGTTTGGCTAGCAAAGCTGTAAACACATCCTTAAAAAAATGAAAACCTCACTAGCAATTTACCCCACAGTTATGCATCTTTCTGCTTTAGAGAACATTTAGCTAAAATTAGATGACAGCTCTATACCCTTAGAACCAGTGTTATGTTTTTCCTCCATTTCTGATCTACATAATTCAAAACAAGGAAATGTTAGCAGGTAAAACTGCAGGGTAAAACCTTTGGCTGCTGGAAATATTTGCATTTATTAAGTTAACAACTGTAAAGCAGATATGCACATCTTTAGACTTCCTCATTCTTGCCTTATTAAAAATGATCTTTGAAATTCAAAAACTTCCATGTAAATGTTGTGGAGGCTTTTTTTCCTTTCCCCTGATGCAGATGATTGTACTTGGGTGGCTTAAAAAAGCAGAACCTGGATCCAGGAACGTCAATACATCAATGATGGTTAAAATCCAGATTTGGTCTGGATAAAAAACTGGCAATGGCTGCAATGAGGGTCTCCACCACCAACTCCCTCAGATTCATGAGTTGGAACTTTTCCGTGGTGAACAAACATGTTAGAAAAACTGGCTTGTCTTGATCCATTTGCTTGGAGGTAGGAGAGTGCTTACTAAACCATATCCCCAAGTGTCACATCCACACACCTTCTGAACACTTCCAGGGATGGCGATTCCACCACTTCTCTGGACAACTTCAGTCTGGATCTGGACCACACCTTGACACCTTCTCCAGGAAGGGTGCCCATCAGAAACTTGTGCAGACCAAAGGTGACTTATTCACAACTGTTTTACCATATGAGGAGCTCAGACACATGAGCATGTGCCCCATCCCTGGAAGTGTTCAAGGCCAGGTTGGATTGGACTTTGAGCAACCTTGTGTAGAGGAAGGTGTTCCTGCCCATGGCAGGGGGTTGGAACGAGATGATCTCTAAGGTCCTTTCCAACCCAAACCTTTCTGTTATTCATGTCAGTGAGAGGTGGGGCAATGCAAACCTCATGAATTTCAACAAAGGAAAGTGCAAGGTCTTATACCTGTGTCACATCAGTCCCAGCCACACCTTCAAGCTGGGCAGAGAATTGATTGAGAACAGCCCTGTGGAGATGAACTTGGGGGTGATGGCTGATGAAAATCTGAATATGAGCCAGCAGTGTGGGCTCACAGCCCAGAAATCCAATGGAATCCTGGGCTGCATCAAAAAGAGTGGGGGCTGCAGGTCAAAGGAGAGGGATTCTACCATTCTGCTGCTGTGAGACCCCACCTACAGTGCTGCATCCAGTTCTGGTGTCCCCAACATAAGAAGGGCATGGAACTGTTGGAGAAAGTCCAGAGGAGGCCACAAAGCTGATAAGGGGCCTGGAGCACCTGCCCTGTCAAGGCAGGCTGAGAAAGTTGGGGCTGTTCAGCCTGGAGAAGAGAAGGTTGTGTGGAGACCTCACAGCAACCTTCCAGTGTCTGAAGAGGCCTCCAGGGAAACCAGAGAGGGGCTCTCCATAAGGAACTGTAGTGATAGCAAGAGAAGTAATGGGTACAAACTGAAAAAGGGGAAATTTAGGTTAGATTAAGTAGGAAGAAACTCTTTATTGTGAGGGTGGTGAGACACCTGAGGAACAGGTTGCCGAGAGAGGTTGTGAATGCCACAAACCTGGTGGTGTTCAAAGCCAGGTTGGATAAGACCTTGAGCAACTTGGTCCAGTGGGAGGTTGGGATTAGATGATCTTTAAGGTCCTTTCCAACCCCTAACATTCCATGATTTTGTGATTCTATAAAAACCAGTCTACCCTCTATTAGCTGTTGAACCAGAGCAAATGCCAGCTCACTTCCAATGCCTTTTCATGCCTCCATCTGTATTTTTCCATGTTGAGTACATCTATATCATGCAAGATCATCCTTAAATCACAATTACACTAACTAATAAAGTATCCCTTGCGGCCTTTTGAAGAAGGTACCAATCGATAACAGAGAATTAAACAAAACAAAACACTAAAGAATGCTTCCCCTCCTATTTACAGAAGAAAATGACTCACAAGGGACAGTTTCTTATCTTTTCACAATACAAGGGTAATGCCCTTCACGGCAAACACCAGAGTTGGAGCTCAGACTTTTATAGGCATTGTGTGAAATGTATTTTCTCATGGGAAATGCTGGACTAGTCCAGACAAGCATCTGTTCTTTCTAAGGGGGTTGAGGCAAGGCTGAGGAATTTCGAAAGGACACCCCAATGGAGTTTTAATGCTTCATGGGATAACACCAAGTGACAGCTTTCAAAAGACTTGTTTAAAATTATTCTCATTTTGAAAAGAGAGAGAACTTGCTGCAGAATTTGACAATAGATGAGCAGCTAACTTTACTAATCCAACTTAGGGCTTCTTTTCCCCTACTTCCTTCTTTTACTTGGAATGGTGTCACTGAACCAATTAAATTGCAGGAGCTTCAATATAGCTAATGCTCTAAACCAATGTTTGAATTTTATACTAATTAAGGCCAATCCACTGTCACATTTTTTCTAATGTGAAGACTAGTGCCCACAGTAACTCGCTGAATTTAACATAAAAGCAAGATAAAACAATTAAAGTGGGAGAATATTTGATTAAGTAGCTCATTGATATATAGTGGCATAAATTGAAATGGATGAGACAGAGAATTTTTTTTAATGGCAACCATATTTTATGTTCACTATCACAATCTTTGGGCTCTTTGTGCTTTTGTGATTAAAAAAAAGGAGTTTAGGGATAGTAACTCTGGGATTAATTACTCTTGTCTTCTTTCTTAAGGCCCTTTTTTTTTCCTTTTTCTGATTTATGTGGTAAAATATTAAGGCCCTATTGAAAAGTCAAATGGAGTAAGTATATTGCTACAAACCAGTGGCTGTCTGACATAATTTAAACAACATTAATCCTGACAGTTACGCAGGGTGAAAAAACAAACACACAGTGTTTTGTTTTGGTGACAGGGATTAAACCTCTCCTCGGGGTGGTTTCTGCACTGAAGCAGCTCACTGGGAGGGAGCCTCATGCACTGGAGGCATCAGTGAATGCTGTGGCTGGAGGATGGGAAAACTCATCTCACAGCAGGGAGAAGAAGGGATGGGGTCACTCTATAGGGCACCACCAGAGCAAGGAGCAACCCCAAAACTGCTGAGTCCCAGGTTCCTGGTTATTCCACCAGACTCCACAGACGTCACACAGCATTTACCTCTACTGGCTGGGATGGGGTAAGGAAGAGGGTTATCCCCCCTCTGCCTGCTCCCTGAAGGGTGCTTTCCACTCTGTTAGATGTACATTTATTCTCCCATGACACCAAAAAAGCAGGGGTGTTTTCCAGCCCTGCTTGCAATGGAGAGAGAGAGAGCAAAGCACAAAATAATTTAGGTGGCATTTTATGGAGTGCAAATGTTAAGGGACTTGCTCAATGACATGTTAAAAATCAGTGGCAGACCAAACCAGCTACAGAGAGATGATCACTGAAGAGTACCCTGCAAACCACAGGGACATGTATCCTACCAGCATGCCCTGTGTACTCGGGATACATCAACCTAAGGCTTCCTTGCAGCCTTTTTACGTGGCTCTGAAAAAAAACAACAAACTGGAGTAGAGGGTGAAAATCACACTTAGTCTCCTATAAATGTTTAAGTGTTTGTAAAAGGGAGGAGTATGTTCATTGTTTGAAAAAGGGAGGGGTGGATTTGTCAGTCTCCATGTGCACAGACACACATGTACATTTTCACTTTCAGGCTTGTAGTGATGCCTACATAGACTCCCGTGCAGGAGGAGTTCAAAAGGATAACTTGTGCAGTGATTCAGGATGGTGTCTCGCAGCTGGTCACCCTGGCAAGGTAAAAATAAGACTGGAGAAAAAGAAAGAAATACAGGAAAGAGTCATAGAATCATAAAAAGCCCTGGTTTGCAAGGGACCTTAAAGATCATCTACCAGAGTCATCTATCAAGTAAGCTACCTGATTAACAAATATAAGCCCGTGAAAGGGTTTTGTTGTTGTTGGGAGATTGTTTAAATAGTTATTGCACTTTCCAGCAAAGGAGGTGGCAACAGCAGAAACCCAAGGCAAAGTTATACCAGATAGAGCAGCCGATGAAATCAGCTCCTTTTTTTCTCAGCGTTCATTCCGCTGCCAAACGTCCTCACCATGGAGTTGGGAGACTCCAGGGCCATCTGTTCGGCTTTTCAGAGACCTGATTTCAATAGTGGGGCTCTGTTTTGTGGCATTTCTTCCCAGAGTTACCTTTTTGCAGGGACATCTGGTTGAAGGTCAGCTCAAACAAAAGTATTGCCTCTCAAAAGAGAAGCTAACCCGTGCCAGGAGCAGGGCTGAGTGAGGAGAGAGAGGAACAATGAAGATACATTTTTCACTCATTTGGTTTGTACCTTGCCAGTCCCTTCCCTTCTTTCCTTGGGGCATCTTTAGGGCTGTGACACCCAGAGGAACTTGAATGCACCTTTTACTTTCAGCACTTCTCACCCCAGGGATTCAGAAATGACAAGCCAAGCTCTTCAAAATTACAAGATTGGGTTAAAAGCCATGAAACAGCTGTAAAAATTACATTTCAGGGATCTTTCTCTTTGCCTTCTGTCTTCAGAGACTTATGTTTGTGTCCTGCTTGTTTCAGAATTTCTCTGCAGCAAAAGAAGGTCAAAATGCATCATTTTCCAGTTAAGTGTGAGACAATCCTGTGGGAAAGAGCTGAAATTTTATGGAAAATATTGTTCCTACAAGGTACATTTTGGTGTTTGGCAACCAAGTTTTTGCTCAGCATGAGGAATGAGACAGGTATAACTCAGGATTCTCTATGATTCTTTGACTTTAGGGTCCATTCTTCGAAGGTGATGAAGATACCCTGCAAATGCTAAATGAGGATGCTCAGTCTGTCTTCAACCTTCAACCTCAGTGTTTTGAAGGGGGGGAAGGATTTGATCTAGAAGCTGAAATAACAAAATCGTTTTCAAGGGACCTAAGCTCTGCTCAGTGATTCCCATGCTTTGCCAGTTAAGGTAGGATTGATCTTAAGTCATAGCACACCATAACTGGAAGGCTGGTGTGGCATCTCAGCGGGTCATCACACCTACAGAGAGACAAGTACTTCCACAGCATCTGTCCAGCCTTGTTAGACATCAGCACCGGCAGATAACGGGTTGCCTTCTGCAAGTGTTTGTTCCCTCAAAGTGATCACAGAGAAAGCCTCAAAAACTGCATAAGTTTAGACTTTCACCCTTGTGTGGCTAAATTAAAGTGTCTCTAGTCTGATGCCTTGGAGTCAACATGTATCTATTTCTCTCTCTTTTTCTTTGAAAGTTCACAGGTATTAGTGCCAGAGATGCCCTGGGGGTGGGGGAAAACTGCTGCTTTCAGTAAGGCTGTTGGCAATCCTTGGATGCAAGGAGTACAGGAATGCATTAGCAGCAGAGACTTGTTCAGATCTTGAAAGGGTCCAGAAGATTTTTATCTTATTAGTGTGGCTGAAAAATAACATGTAGATGTATCACACTAACCATAGGGCTGTGTGTATAGGGCTGTGTGTAGGCATGCAGGCAAGCACACACACACACACGAAACCTCAACACACATATCTGTGCAGTTAAAATTAAAATTTACATTATTATGCTATTCAACACTACATGCACACACACAAACAAAATAGTTCAGCCATACTAGCATGTCTTTGGTTTAGGACAAACAGAAGATGATAATATTGAGACCTTGCTGTACCATGGGAATTATAAATCCCTTCAACAGTCATGGCTGGGAAAAGATTACTGTGCTGGTAGCAAGTTTCCAGCTCTCAACTCTCCAGCCAAGGCGTAGTGGGACCTGGAAGCTGGGGTGGGATTATTGCTACCCAGTCGAGGGAAAAAAATAGTTGGAGACAGGCTTTCAGAACAGCCTTGAAGTACTTAATCCCACCCCAGCAGCTGCAGAGCAGTGGTGGTTATCACTGGTGGGGTTTACCCAGGGGGGCCCAAAGCTCAGATGGAACCACAGTGAGGAGGGAGCTGGGAAATGCTTTGGAAAAGCACTGGAGACTCGTGGCTGAGGCATGAATAAGAAGCCACTGTTCATGGCAGAGAGCAGCCAGGGAAAATTGTTAAATTTGATAAATGGATTTGAAGTGCCCCTTTGGTGGCTGCAGGGTTGGTCTGTGCACTAAGTTAGGCCTCACTCTGCACCCACCACTGAATCCTGACTCATCCACACTGTCCCAGCAAACACATCTGCCTTGAAATCCAGAGGTTCCAGCAGAGGAGAAGGCTGAGGTGATGGTGGGGAGGAAAAGCTCAAGCACACAACTAATGGAGACACAGCTCAGACTGTGCCACGGTGCACCAGTGCCCACCTTTAGGGTCAGCCCTTCCTAAGCACAGCATTGAATCACACCTGGGTTAAGTGCTTGTACTTCAGAGCAAAAGGAAGAGGTCACAGGGTATTTAGGACCTCTCAGTTTTGCACATCTCACCATCACAGTTTACCTTGGCTCATAAAGGATGGACTAAAGCTCAGGCAGCAGCAATGACCTACAGTGCCTGGGACACAGTGGTATTTCCAACCTGTGCCCTGGAAGCTGATGCCAGCTGAGCTGGTGGCTTGGCATCCTGTGGCTGTGCTGTCTCAAGGTTCAATTTCCTCCACAGCAGGGAGGAGCAAGACTGGCTGTTATCTGGGTGGGAGGATGCTGAGGAAGCAGAGCCAGTGCATTACAAGGGAAGGGGCTGGCTGCTGACTCTATCAGTGACCTTTTGCCCTGTAAGACACTATCTATCCAAAGAGAGATTAAACTAAATAGCTGTGGCCTTCACTTTCTGTGCAGATGCTCTCCAGATAAATCTGATTTCTACCAGCCTCACTGACAGATTGAAATAAGCTGAAATGCTGAAGCTCTGCTCTAGAATTGGCGTACCCACACTCCAGTTTTCTTGCTATGACAACATAGGAATAGCAGGTCAAAATTTCCCACACTAGCACAATTTATTTCATTGTTGACACTGTTGTGAAAAAGAAGCTTCCTACAGAAATCCTCACTGGGTTTTTTTTGGGAGAGAGGCTAATGCTTTCTTACCCAGTCCCTTTGCAAACTTATTTGTGCTCCATACTTAGATGTACATGATATCTGCCAATGCAAGTCCTATTGTTTTGTGTGCAGGTCACAGTGAGTTCATATTAAAGAGAGTAGGTTTGGGTTGGTTTTTTGTTTGTTTGCTTGTTTGTTTGTTTAATTTTTGTTACCAGTGAGCTGACTTTGCTTCAAATGCTAAGTGATCCCTTGCTAAATCACTCCCAACAATTCCCTGAGAGATGGAGCCATTTTATTTTCTCAAACCTATTCTAGTGCGGTGGTACCCACTGTATTTCAAGAAATTATTATTAATTTCTTTTTCCAAGCCTGGTGATAGTAGGGAAGAAAGTGAGAAAGCCAAGGAGGTAGAAGGAAAGAGGAAAAGAGCAGATAACAAAGGAAGGTAAGGAAGGGTAAGTTGTAGGAATCAACTTTGCTGATAAGAGTTTTGCTTGGGGTCATGATGCTTGGACATTGGAAATCTATGTCCTTTCCACCATTAAATTATAATGCTACATCTTGGTAGTGTTGGACCCTGCAAACTGCATTCTGTGTGGAATGGTTTGGGTTGGAAGGGTCCGTAGAGATCAACACCCCTTAGTTTCAACACCCCTGTCATGGGCATGGGACACTATCCATCAGATCAAGTCCAGTTTGGCCATTAAAGTCACTTCCAACCCAAACCATTCTATGATTCCAAGATTGATCTCACTTTCTTTCAAATAGTACATTTTGGGAATTGGACACCCTGAAAATTAGATTAGGCCATATATTGTGTTCGCATCATGCAAGATCATCAAAGCATGAAAATCACATAGGAATTATTTTGTTTTACATTCTGACCTACAAAAGTCACATCCAGATCTGAGCAGTGTTACCCTTCGACCAGACAGGTCTCACTGAATAGCTTAAGATGGTCTGAGTCCAGGGACTGCTCTGCTTTGCAAGAATAATCCTTGTAAAAGAGAGAAGGAAGATCTCAGTTAGCCTGTGATATCACAGTGTGATTAGTCACCAGAGAAAAGTCTCTGCTTCCCAAATTCCTCTGGGTCTAGATCTGGAGATGGATGCACTCCTCTGTCTGGGCATCCCCTTCTCACAGACAAGACCCTGAAGGGTAAATTATCTTTCCTGGCAAAAGACACAGGGAGGAGAGCACGAAGAGAATTTAAAGGATGAATCCTTCTGTAGTTACATGGCTGCCAAAATAATCCTATGGGGATGAATGAGCTCAAAGCCAAGCCAGAGTCATCCTTTTTCAGGAAGTCAAACCCATGCTGGTGGGTGGCAGTGGACTGGATGAGGGAGCTGCAGCCATTTCCACGGTGGTCTCCAAGCTGCAGATCTGGAAGGACAAGGTTTGTTAAATCCTCTCTTTTTAGCTCTGTTTTTCGTTGGTGTTAGCAACCACATCAGAACTAGCTGAGTTCTAAAATGACGTATCAAGGAGTGTCGTGACTGATATTTTAACTTCTCCAGAAATCTTCCAGGCTTCATTTGCTCCCATTGGGGGGAATCCAGATCTCTCACTCACCCAGTGCTTCAGCTTTGTGGGCCAAATTTAGCTCTGAAATCAACAGCTTTAGAACCCCTTCTTTGGCTGTTGAAGTTCAGAGAGCACGTCTGATTTGCACTAACATGGAGAATCTGGCACATCACTCCTGCTGGAGTGAATGGCATTAGCCCAAGTCTGAATTTGGCCTTTTGACTTTCAAAAATTGGCTGCAAAATTAGGAATCCTTGTCAGCCTTAAGATTGATGCTATATGACTCCAAGCACGTTTGTCATCTGTTTGCAAAGTGAAAATAAGCCTGCAGTTGTTGACAGTAAATGAAGTAATATTTACATAATACAGTCATACCTGTTTCTTGGTAAAGAGATCAATGCATATTTCTTTTTGCAATAACAAATCCATACTGTATATCTTCACAGAGACAATAATATTTGAAGTGAAACATTCATCCAGCTACATAATTACATCTATTGCTTTCCATTTGCTTTTTGTTCCCTAATAGTTTATTACTAGTGGCCAATAGTCAAAAACAATCCAGAGGGATGCAAAACAGCCCTTCATTCCAGGTCCCTTCAAAGATATTTTGGTTATTAAAATTACTGTCATTAAGATTGGTGCTTGGATACTGCTCACAAAACTGAGGCCCCATTGCTCCAGCTGGTGGATACACTTGTGATACAAGGAATTGCCTGGCCATGGGATCTTACAGCTGGAGAGAGGCGTGGCAGGGACACAGGCACTGCTCAGCAGATCATCAGGAAAACTGCCACAATATGCCCAGCACCTTTCCCACCTTCCTCCTGGTTGCTCATTTCTGCCTTCACTTTTACAACCAGATTAGCTCTGGTGAAGTGGACGGTGGGGTGAGGGGATGGGTGGTTCCTGTCACACTCCATGTCATAGCAAACTTGTGTCACAGTATCTTGATGGACCCTGCTCCGCCGCTTTCTTGCACTCAGCTCTGGCACAACACAAGTATTGCTGTACCTGCACTGGAGGACTAAGGAGATGGCAGAGGTCAGAGGAATCACCCTTTGGTGTTGCCTCCAAATTTCCACAGACTGTCTCTGCCCTAGAATTTAAAAGGCTAGGGAACAGGTGAGATGAGATCGATTTCTTTAGTTGAGAAAAAGTTCTGTTTTTCTATTCTTTAATACTTTCCAGACCATATGGGTACTAAATCACTTCATACAAATCAATAGCAATAAATAAATAAATACTGAAGTGCCTCCACTATTTAGACATTTGTGTGGCCTATCTTGTGTAAATACTGCAGATAGCAATCATGATTTAGTAATTATTTCCCCCTCTTTCCACCTCCATAGCTCTCTATGAGCACAGAGCTTCTAAAGAATACCCTACAGCTATTTTTTCCCCCCCGCACAACAGTATCAACATAACAAACCCTTTAGTCAGGCAAGATCCCCCCTCATCCCTCCAGCTGCCCTTAAATTTTCACCCTGGTGTAGAACGATGCTCTGAGTCAACTGGATACTCACCTCCGCCTACTCGAGAGCGGCTCTATTTCATACCTCCTGTTACTCTGGGTGTCATGCAAATGGAGAGGAGGAGTTACATGCTCAGCATGGAGCAGCATTGCTGCTCCTTGCATCTATGTGGCTCTATTTGTTCTTAAAACTGAGAGTTATTTGCTCTATTGCAAAACAGTTTTGTGCTGATCTTGCGTACCCAGTCATTGGTTAGGAGAAGAGAAAGTGAAGGAACGTTTCCTGGTAGGAACAAAAGAAGCAAAGTAGGATTTCCTGATAGGCAGTTCTAAAGGAAAAACTAGTTTCCAATTCCTCCCACCAGAACTGGTTCAAATGCCTTGGGCTGGTGATAAGGACAGCAAATGCTGCATTAGCAGGATCTAACCATCCTGAGAAGAACAGTGGGCAAGTTATGCCAGCAGTATGGACCTCTGAGATTGGTCCCACAACCTCTACAGACATCCTGTCGGCCAACTCAAAGGTGCTGAACCTCTCAGGTTATATCATTTACCAGCCTTTTCCTGATAGATGAGTCTGCTTGGCTCACCTGGTCATGAACAAGAGGTGATGTGATGAAGGGGAGAACAGCTGTAGGTTATGCAGGTGCTCTGTAACCCAGGTATGAAAGGTGAATTGGTCTCATCTCTCTCTGAGACATCTCTAACTATTCCTTTCAAGGTTTCAAGACCCTCTTGGCTTTGGTCATGGAGAAGCTGTCATGTGAATGGGACCTGTAAACTATGCAAGGCTGTATATTTGAAGAGACAGAGAGTTAACCAGTCCTGTTCTCAAGTCCTGAGCCACAGATAGTGGAGATGCTGACCTCAGGTGTCCTAAAATGGCCAGCTCATCTTGTACTGGACTGTAAAAATAAGACATTCTGAGTGATGAGACCTCTGCCCATCACACAAGGTGCAACATTCTGGATCTGGGCTCAGACATTGCTTGGCTCTCAAGTGGGTTTGCACAAGGGCTTAATAAATCCATCCAAGGCTGCCCCAGCTCCCAGGTCTTTGCAGGCTGAACAGGGAAGGGAAGAATTTTCCTCTTTTTTTTTTTTTCATTATGAGAAGTGGAGTATACAGAAGCAAAGGGACCTTCCTAGAGTTAAATCCCTGCCCAAATCTTTATGCCACAGCTAGTAAATAAGCATCTGAATATCTTTATATTGATTTATGAAATACCTTTGGGTCAGACATATATGGTGTATCTTTTCAGCACCTTGCACAATAGGGCTCATGTCCTGAATAAACACTGATAATACACTGTCAGCATTCCTCGGTGATGGTATCAAGATTAACATGGATTATTTTTCATCTCTTGACCCTGTTATCTCTGAATGTCTCATCACATGTATTTATCTAATATTTGACTTCAGTTAATTTCTGTCAGGGGGAAATTCATTTTTGGGTAGAATTCCCTCTGGTTTTAAGGCATTTCTGAGCTTGTTTCTCAGTGCACCTCAGTGGGTTCTGAATGCTTCTAAATGATAGAATCCTAGAATAGTTTGGGTTGGAAGGGACCCTGAAGATCATCTAGTTCTAACCCTCTTGCCATGGGCAGGGACATCTTCCACTAGACCATCATCTGAATGCTCTTCAGGTAAATTCCATATATGACTGAAATTTTGTATATGATTGAAATGGTCTTCCTGAAAAGACATGTTCCTCCTTTTCATTGAACTATTGACTCTTTTTGCCTCATCCATTTGTTGCATTGCTAGTCATAATACTATCAGGAATCATAAATGTGCCAGAGAGGTTGCTTGTCAAGTAGGTGCTTTTAAGTGTATCTCTCCAGTTATTTCCCTGAGCCTTCCCTGTGCATCATCTTTCTTCTACCATTCTAATTCCCTAGGTACACAACCCCTTAAAAACATTAGTTTAAACTGTGCTTTATTTTTTTATTTGTCAATTTATTTTGAAAAGCTGAGAAGGCCAAGAAAAAGGGGATGGAAAGAGAGTGCAGCAGGGTCCCTGAGCTGCTCTTTAAGCTCTTGCTTTTGATTTCATTGCATTTGCAAAGCAAAAGCTCAGAGAGAGTTTCGGCTTTTGGCCACCAGCTGGAAGCATTAGTAGTGATGAGCACCATGGGCAGTAAAATGCTGCCACCCAGGATTGAAGAGGGAGCATCTGTGGCTGTCGGACTGTTTCCATTCAGCCTTTAAAAAGCCCAGTAGAGATTTGTGGATGTGTGTGGGGGGGCCCTTTCCTTATCAAAGAGTATCCTTATAATGTATTTGGGGCTGGGTGATAATAGGCAGCATTGGTGAATGCTGTTTCATTTTTATTTTTTTTTTAAAGTGCATGTCTTCTGGTGGGTGATTCATCAGCTGCTGTTACAGAAAGTATGTTGGGAAGCTTGCAGCTGTGGGCTCAGGCTGCAGTTTCTGTGTCGTTGCTAGGGATTCTGCATTAAATATCCCAATTCTCTGCACTTAAAACTAGGAAAAATTGACATTTTGACTTCCCATAAGAGAATGGAATACGTGATTCACAGCCCTTCTTCTGCAACATTAATCAGGCCCTGTTTACAGGGAAAAGAGCCAAGGAGAACGGTTAGAGCCAAGGAGGTACACTCAGAAAGCCAAATGGTGATGTCATTTGGGGTAAAACAGTAACAGCAAGCCACTTAACTGGCTGAGATGGCTTGTAGTGGGACCAAATCCCAGTTAAAGGATGGATAAGCATTAGGGTTTCTTGGCTGTGCCATTGACTGCCCTGGTTTTACTACGGGCTGTTTATGGAGCAGAACAGAGGCACTTAGAGCTCGAGTTGGGCAGCTGAATCCAGCAGATCTGCTGTGAGACTGGGGGATGAGAAGTTCATCGTTCATGTGCTGGGCTTTAAATCCCTGATTTCTGTGTGTTATGTGAAGTTCAGTTGGGGGTTCTTTCCATTTGGATATGATAATCCAGTTTTCTTGTCCTGTCAATATCTGGGTTATGCCTGGGGCTGCCATGGTACCAGGTGCTCTGTATGTGTGTATAAGGGTTTACACCTGATCCTGGGCATTTGCAAACCATGTGGAAAAGGGATGATATATTACAGATGGACTAAAGGAAGTGACTAGGAACTTCCTTGGGTTCATGTGAGAAAATAAAACCTATGTGCCGCTGCTGGGAGAGGAGCACAACTTTCCATATTAAGTCCCCCGTGTTAAATGGGAGATGGTCCACTTGATTTCACAAGAAATGACTTTTTCACCCAGGCAGCAAAAATCCCCAGGAAGCACAAATCATTTTGCAAGCTGAAGAAAAGTTGAACAAATGGGTTTCCTCTTCAGTTAGAGGCAATGAGGGGCTGAGTGTGTCAAGGTTTTCGCAAATCATGGTGATGCTGTCTGAGGACACAGGCAAGAAAAATGTAAAGGCTGTCCCCATCCAATCACCACAAGGAATGTTGCCTCCCTGGCCTCTGCAATGTTTTCTTGGGAATTTTTCTTGCAAAGTGGATCGTGGCTCTCTGCCTACAGTGACGTGGAAAGGAGCCTTAGGAAGGAGATCTAGAAAGTCTGACCAGCCCATCTGCATACTGTATATGGCCTGGAGATCTCTGGGCAAGCCAGCAGTGAGCTGTTGTATCCACAGGTATCAATCGGCGTGCACTCAACAACCTGAGATTTCCTCCTCAAGCTCAGGCAAAACAGGTTATTGCCTAGATCAGTGAACTGCAAATATGACTGTGGCTTCCCTGGCTCCTTGCTAGCACATCTGCTTTCCAAAGGAGTTCAAGTTTGCAGTTTAGAAGCAGAATTTATTGGTTACAGCATCAACTTACATTTTTGTTCTCCTCATTTTTTGAGGTGATCCTTCCTGTGCTATGAGAGAAGACCCTTCTCTCTACAAGCAGTTGCTCCCCATGCCATTACTTCAATGTCAGACAAAAAGTATGAAGAATGATTTATGAAATGATAAAATACCTTAATACAAGCCATGCTTTTGCAACTTAGAAGATTTTTAAACGTCACATATTGTCTTACTAGGGATTGTGTTCTCCTGGGCACTATATCAACATAGTTAAGCTGTGGGAGACCCAGTCTGATAAATCAGGGAAGTTCGTTGGTTGGACCAGTGGAAATTCTCCATTCTAAGTAAGACCTGTGGTTTAATCTTGGTCTTACAGAGAGAGAACAAGGAGCAAGCCAACCAGAATTTGGGATGGTATGATATTATCAGTGATATATCTACTGCTTCTCTGCCTGAGTGCTGAGGACACACACACTTGGGACATAGGATTGAGAAGCCAAAACAAGCATCAGGGCTCTGTTGGGGAGAGGAAGATGTTACCATAAGTCATCCACTTCAAAGCTGTAGCTCCAATATCTAACCCACCATGGGTATGTTTCTTCATATGATATTGAAGAGGTTGGCCATTGGTGGTTCAGCAGTAGCTGAAAATACTGTGAATGGTGTGTTTAGTGGTGGTAGATGGTTTGTTTTACCTCAGAGGCTGATTAAGGGTTTCCTCTGTGGTAAATTGGAAAGAAACCTGTAGACTCCTTAGGTAAAATAAGAGCTAATAATGATAGAAAACAATTATTGTTAAGTGAAAGAGAAGAACACAGAAAAAAAGGCAGTGTATGGGCTGGCTGAGGATCACTGAACACCTCAGAGACCCTTCTGTGGGACACTCACAGTGAGAGATGCCTGTGCCCTATCCTAGACTGCCATGAATTCCTTTTATGCTTTTGGTCTCATTATTTCACTTTCTCAAATTCCACTTTTTCTTTAATTCATGGTACAAGAAAATGGTGTGTGGGGAAATTTAGTGGGTAACAGCAGGGCAATAAGAACTCTGGAGTAGCACAAGATGCCATGGCAAAGGCAGGTTCTCAACTGGTGGTGAAGACCATGATTTATGCAAGCTGATGTTCTGGCTCCCCTTTTCTAGCACGTCAATGCACATCCATCCTTATGCCAGCAACATCCAGGCCCCAACTGCAAGCATTTAATAAGTTTAAGGAAGTTCCTGTTTTGATCTTTTGTTATAATCAGTGTTACTACGAATGCAAACAATAACTAGAACAATTGTAGTCATCAATGGAGCTATTGGTGAAGAACACAGGGCTTTCCTGCTTAGACACAACTATGAAGAGGACTGTTTACTTAGCTAGACTGTCCTTTTATAGTACCAACAGGAAGTGTTTGCAATGTTTGTGTAAGAAGGAGACTTCGAATTATCCCACATCATCTCTTCAAAGGGATGTGAGAACAGAATGTATGTTTTAAATAAAGTCTCACAGCCCTTTTTTTGCCTTATGAGTGAGCACATCTGGTTTTGATGGACTTGACAACCTGTTGTCTACGTCTTTACAGGCCAGGTTTGTCACATTCTCACCTCTAAATGGAAAAGTTTTGGATGAAAACCCACTTTTGTTTTTTGGTTTCCCCTGAGTCACTGTAGACATTGGCAGACAGTGTGGGTCCAACTCGACCCAAACAGCCTCTGTTATTGAATGTCCAGACATCTACCATACTGAAGACCAACACACCTTCACAACCATGGGTGGGTAGGAGTGAGACTGGCTGGAGTGGGAAGAGGGAACACTCATGATGGATATTAGGAAAAGGTTCTTAACCCAGAGGGTGGTCGGGCACTGGAACAGCCTCCCCAGGGAAGTGGTCACGACACCAAGCCTGCCAGGGTACAAGAAGGGTTTGGACAATACTCTCAGGCACATGGTTTGATTCTTGGAGTTGTCCATCTGTATGGTTGGTGGAGTGAAATATATTGTAACCTAGCTAATGGAAAGCATTTATGAACACCAGAGCTGGAGTCCTGTCAGCTGATCTCACACAGGTGAGAAAGGATTGGTCCACAAATGCATTCATAAGCCACTTTAAGACTTTGGTCCTTTTAGAATTGGGAACTATTTTATCCCCATTTTACACAGGGGGGAAGGGAGGGAGAGATTAGGGGACTTGCCCAAGGTCGCACAGGAAACCTGTGGTAGAACCAGGATATGAACATAGATTTCCTGAGCCTCCATTTGCTGCATTAACCACAAGCTCTTCCTTCCTCCCTTGTTTGGGAGAAATGACAAGTTTTCTTTAACATGGGAGGTGTCCTGCAGGGACTCAGAAACAAGGGCCTTCACTACATGTGGAGAACATGCTATAGACAAGATATGTCCTTGCACTGAAGAACCTCCCTGCAAAGTATTTGTGTGTTTGTACCAGAAGAAACCAGTCACCAACAGAGATATCTTCCTCTTTCTCCTTGGCACAGGGTTTTGTTGGTGCAGAGAGGATGCTTTGGGGTTCCAGGGAATGTGGAGTTTTGTGACCATGAGTATTCCTGTGAAGACCAGAGTTTTTTTACCTGTATCTCTCATGTGGACATCTGCATTGTAGAGCTCAGCTGATCACCTGAGGGCCAGTTTGAGGAAGGCCCATAGGTTACACTGGAGAGATAGATAAATCACACAGGGTGAAGGTGCCTTTGCCCCTATTGGACCTAATGCCAGCTCTGAAACACGTAAAAAAATCTTAACTTCTAATTTCATAGACAAATTCTCTCATGATGTCAGTGGGAAAGGATCCTGCAGCATGGAATACTCTTTCTGCAGGGATAACAGGTACTAGAAGAAGCTCATACCAGATGAGGACCTTGTGTGTCAAGGCAGGAATGTGACTCCAGCATAAAACACCACCTCCTTCATCAGAGACATGCTGGGTTAGAAACGGGCTGGAGACAACATGCCACCAGGTCTACAAAATTTTTGTGAGACCAAGACCTCCTTTAGGTGATGTTGCTGATTGATCTTCCTCCATTTCCAAAGGAGAGATCCTTTCCCCCTGGAATTCACTGCCACAGTTGCATAGGATAATCAGGAAGAGATAAGCAGCAGCTTGAATTTCTTCTCTCTGCTTGAGTAACGAAACCACCACTCACAAGAAAGACTTTTCAACTCACGCACATATGTACAAAAGGAATTATGTTGTCAGTGGCATCACCTTTGTTTACAAAGGACAACACAATAATAATGTGGTATTTTCTTGTGCAGGTTGAATGAAAAGGATACTCCCAGGTAAGTTTTTGTGGTTATTTTTTGTGGCAATCTGTTTCTCTTCCTATCACATTGCCCTCACATCAACACAGGGATCAGAGAGAGCCCACATGCCTTTTATTCTCTAGGCATGTTGGTAACTGGCACCATCTCACCTCCAAATTCATCTCGGCAAGGACCCAGCTGCTCTTCTTGGACTGTTTTGGTGCTGAGCACAGGATCTATCTGCTTGTGGGGAAAACAGGAACTTCCCCATCTCACCACAACATCATCGCTCCCTATCTACCCCTGTGCTAAACAAATGGGAGTGTGTTCCATAACCAACAGTAGGGATTTTCCTGCAGGAGAAATAATGGCTGAAGAAGGCTGCAGCTCCCCAGCAAGGGCTGATGTGATGTGCAATCACCCAGCCTAACCCCAGGCAGAAGGAGGACAACAGGGGTAGCCTGGAAGATCTGCTGCCTTTGTTACCCTGATCTACCGTTAACCAGCTCTGGGAAAGGTGTTTTTATCTGAAATATCGAGACCAGTTTTTCTGCTTGGTTAATAACAGTGTCCTGATACAGCCTCACAAGCTTAACATGTGCTAGAAAAGTGCAAGCAAAGATTGTTGATGGTGCTTGAATTGATTTTGGGGATGAAAAGAATATCAGGCATCCTGTTAAAAATTAATCTCCAGGGCTTTGGCAGCACACTGAGCATTATTTCAGTGTTTTACAGATACCTGTCTCACAGGCACACCCCACTGTTATAATTTTTATTGAGCTAACAAATATGAACCCGGATACAAGGAAAAAAAATTTTTGAAAGTGCATCCTTCTCTAGCCAGATGTTTGTCTTCCTTTAGTCAAATGTAGCCTTATTTCCCTCTTTTTTTTTTATTTTTATTTTTCTTTCTTCTTTCTTAAAGTTTCAGTTCTTTTTTTCTTAAAATATATTTAAATTATTTATTGAGATTTTGTATGTATTTAAGATCTTATTTGACTTGAAAGTTTAATTTTATGACAAATTAGTATACTTCAGGTCAAATTCTTGTGATTTTGGAATCTTAAAAGTGAATACCTAGCACTAAATAGGCTGCTAAAAATTATAATGAAATATCACACTCAGTTACATTTCAGTTCTTTGACTCCAACTAAATATTGATGTCTTCGGTGGGATGTCCCTATGGATTTAAATATTACTACCATGTGTAAGCATAGTAGACTGTATCTCATTTTAATTGATAACAAATTTTCAGAGAGCTGCCAACGCCCTGAAACTCTTGCTGAGTCCCCAAAGTTTGTTGTGTTTCCTTAAAACTGTCTATGCAAGTTCCCACGAACTCATATGCACTAAAACCCAACAGAAATCTGCTACTACAGCATACGAGGTCCACTGCCCCACACTGACCACACGGGATGTCCAGACACACCCAAAATGAGACACAGGAAATTTTACCAGTGGGGTACTTCAACTCAGACCAAAAATACTGAGACTTCAGTTTCATTTCTCTGAAACTCAGAGCAGGGCTGTAGCCAGAGAAAAGTCCTTTCTCTCAGGGCTGGCTCTGGAACAGCGTGCAGCTCCTGAGGAGCTGAGAGATCCCCTCATGAAGGACTGTAGTACTTGGTGGCAGCAATATGTAGCTGGAGAGGAGGAGTATGTGGGCTGCTGAGTAACCTGAACCCTCAGCTGTGACAGATGCAACCATTTTAGACATGTAATGATGTCTCATTTAAGATGAGAGGAATCACCCTGGGTCAGATGTCCATTTATTTCAGATGAATCTCATTTGTTGAAATAATTCATATTTTTGGGTAGATGTCTACAAGGCACAGTGGGAAATTATATAAAAATATAAATAGTTGCTTGGTTGTGGAAACAGTATTCCCTTGGAACATAGGACTTGACCCCATAGGAGGAAAACAAGTGCATGGAGCTCTTTTCTTTCATACCCAAACTAGTGCTGTGCTCTGTAGACATACCTTGTGCTTTTGTATATGATAATGTAGAAATACTTATTATTAAGACAATTTCTATTCTCCCCATCTTCCTCAAAGCCCTTGACAGCAGGTCAGATGCTGCCTTTTGAAAGGAGCAGTTATTTTTATTCGTGTTGCAAAAGATTTTCCAAACCCCACATATACATTGTTATGTCTCTCAAATGCATTACATCACACGGCTCTTCTGAAAGGTGTCCAAATCCTGCATTAAAATGCTTGTGGGAAAAGTTGAAAAAATAAATGGTTTATGTTAAATGGTATTTGGAAAAGGGAGTGAAATGCATTGCACTGATACGGTGCAAAGGTAATGTACTAATGGATGCTTTGGGTTTGAATTAAGTGTTACCCTCTCCCTCATTAAACTCTGTTCTGAGGTTATGCAGACTTACATGTACCTTCCCTCTCCTTCCTCCTTTTCCACTGTGTAGTGTGTAACAGAAGAGTGGTGAAGTATGAACTCTCTGAACATTATGCCATGAAAAATGTAACCAAAGGAGTTGGTTTTAAGTTAAATAAGGAGAGAATCTGATCTGCCCATATTTCAAATACCGACTTGGAAAACTCTGGGAAACAGCAGATCCAACCTATGTCTCGTGGCTTTATGGGACCCACAGTGTGTGCCTCGGAAAGCCAGTGCTGTTTCAGCTCAGGTGGGGTGGAAGAACAGTGTTTAACATCTCCCACAGCACATTCCTGCTGAGTGTGGTAGAATTTGGCCAGTGGTATTTGGGGACTATTGATATTAAAGGTCTTTCCTAATGAGACTTTAGTTCTACAAAGATTTACCTACACTGTGCTTTTATGGTGTTCCCATGGGTCCCAAAAGGCCAAATATTCTGACTGATCTGGGCTTGGGATACTCTGGGGACACCAAGGGATATGGCTTTGCTTGCATGCCATGAAGGGAAATTTAGGGCCTTCATAACATCCTCCAGGATCTCTAATATGATTTTTTGGACAACTTGAAATCTGGAAAGCTACCTGTCTGAAGCATCCAGAGTCTTTAAACACATATCCCACAAAACCATGTTTAATTCTCTCAGCACTACTCAGTTCCCTACATTTCAAAGATTTGGAGACATATCCAGCTTTTGCTCAGAATCAGCCAAATCCAGAAGAGCATGGAATGACTGCACATCACATCCCAACTAAACATATGACAAAATTACTTCTGCTTGCCTTCCTTGGACCATCTCCAAAGCCAGGTTCCCAGAGGTCTCATCCTGCAATGGGCTAATAATATAAGCATTGCAAGCACCTGCTGAGCAGTGATGGTGGTTGAAGAGAGGCTTATGAGCCCCAAGAGGATTTTGTTTCACTGTTTATAGTTTACTGTTCTCTTTAAGGGGTGGATTGTTCTGATTTTTAGAAAGAAAGCAGTGTGACTGCATTTTATGAGGGGTCCTATGCTGCTGGTGTGATTCACATGTTTAGGGGATCAGAATCTTCAGGGAATTCTTTCTTTGCTCCATCCATTTTCAGGCTTTGACATGTTTTTGGCAGAATTCAGACACCTCATTGCTCAGGCTGGGCAATCCTGACAAAGCTGGCTTGTTAATAAATTTAAGACGAGTCTTCTTCTGAAGGTGTCTATCTCCCAGGTGATGGTTGGATGACCAACACAGCTGAGATGCATAAAAAATGGGTCAAGATAAATGACATCCCAGATTTATACACCCTGCCCTGAGTTGTCTGGGAATTTGAAGTATGCAGGGAGCAAAAAATAGAAGGTACCAGTTCAAGCTTGTGCCATTATAGGTTTATAAACACGCTTTGTTAGCTGCTCCTTTACTTATTAGTTGATAAATATTGGTAAAAACTTTGGAAGCTGCAAAAGCATACTCATGCAGTCCAAAACCACAGTAATAATTTCAGAATACTTCCTCTAGACTATTTCAGCTTAAACAGTGATTTCAAAGGAATATTATTTTGTCCTAAAATAGTTGTCCCTCATTGCCTTCTAGGTGTTTCTGACTCTTTGCCATGACAATAGAAGGAATGTTGACAATTATCTTAGGCTGGATGCCTAAAACTTGAATAGCTGAAGATATACTCTTATTTTTGTCCTTATTTTAATACCATAAGTTTGAGGAAGGAAATCTAAGGTCTTGTAAACACTGCTTGTTGGAAACCATTTCCCAGTTTGACCTCTGGACAGTTATCCTGCCTGTTTCCACCCCATCTCTGGATGCTCTAGTTCTCATCAAAATGCCCTTTAAAAGCTGCTCAATTTGTTCCTCTGACTGCTACAAGCCCCTCTTGGCTCATTCCATTTTCTGGGATAGTTCAAGCTCATCCACACCTCTAGGGCTCTAGCAAATACTGCCCAGAAAGATGTGCTTTCTCATTTTTGTCTTGTGTTCCCTCCTGAAGCTTTAGTTTGGTGCTGCACTGTGCTGCATGGAGAGGATCCTCCTTTTAATACCATTGGTGCTGTTCACAAAGAGATCTGGCTGAGGATGGGGACACCTGCATGGTAGTCTCAGCAGCCTCCTCCCCTTCCCAGATCATGAAGAGAATGATAAGCTGACTGAAATGTATAAAACTTCAGAATAATGTTGTAAAGGTCCAGATGAACAAACTTGCACACTGTGTAGCTGAGCCTGTCAGCAATGAGAGATACACCAAGGACAATGGAAGTGATATGAAGGTGCTGGAGGTATCAGCCTTCCTACATCTTCAGTTCAGGCACTTGGAGGCAACTATCATGGCAGAAATTTGGTCATATTAGAAAAGACTGAGTACTATTTGCAGAAACTGGAAGACTTTATTTGGTTTTATTTCTATTTCTACATTTAAGATAATTTGCCATTCAGGAGTTATTTCCCAACATAGCAACTGAAAGCCCACGAGGCACCTGGGAAGGTCAAAAAGATGGACATTTTAAAGAAACCAGACAACAATTTCCTTTTATTTTATCTTGTAAACACATTTGCAGTCTAGCTAAAACAACAAAGCAAGGCATTTCATACATTCAGTTTCTTAATTGAATGATAGACCAGAGCCTCAGCTGGTGTGATTCTGTATCCTTCCCTTGCAATCAATTTAGTGCCATGGGAAATTCACTTCCAAGCCCCATTTTTCATGGTGAACACAGAAACTTTTCATGTAGTTCCTATCAAGGCTTCTGCTGCTGCTGCTCACGTCATCCCATCACTTCAGATTCTGCTGCTGAGGCATCTCTGAGTGCTCTGCCAGTGATTTCAGTATGACTGAGAACCACTTCAACTGACTTTGTTACCCATATATCATCAAAAACTTTCTGCCATGCAAGGCTCAGCTCAGTCTTGGGCCTGACATCCCATTTTACAGGAATGCAGATAATATTATTCATTTTTTTTTATTTCAAAAAGGTAATTACAACAATTTTTTTTTTTTTTACTGGCTTATAGTGGCCTCATGATAACCCAGCTAAGTCAATTTTTTTTTTTTTTTTTAGAGATTTAACTCACTTTTAAGGGAAGTTAACATGGTTACCTGGGACAACACTTTGCACATTTTTCACTGACTGCCTTGTTCATGAATGTATGTATTTCCTTTAAGATGATATATACTTAGACCACAGTGCATGGACATGAGTCAATAAAGGAAGCAATTATTGAAAGCTCATGTGCATCTATACAGTTTCTTAAAAATAGATACTACATGACAAGTTGCTGTCATCTGAAAACATGAATGGTTATGAAATGCTGGTCTGTAATGTTGGATCAGTGAGGAAAATGGTAAATAAAGTCTAAATGAACTGTGTCAGGACTAGAACTTACAGAATCACAGAATCATTTAAGTTGGAAAAGACCTCCAAGATCACAGAGTCCAATTATTAACCCAGCACTGTCAGGTCCATCACTAAATCGTGTGCTTAAGCACCCCATCTACACATTTTGTGAACAACTCCAGGGATGGTGATCCTACCACTTCCCTGGGCAGCCTGTTCCAATGCTTGACCACCCTTTCAGTGAAGAAATTTTCCCTAATATCTGATCTAAACCTCCATATACCTATACAAATGTCACCCAGTTTCCAATTTTCAGCAAAAATAAAAATAACATCAGCCACCCTTATTTTCACGATCTCACGTATCAAACCAAAGTTGAAGGTTTGTTTGGCTCTTCGCAGTTTGAACACCTGTGCAAAAATAAGAAAGAGAGGGAGAGGGGTGAGAAAAACCTCAGTTTTTTTTTCTCTCCTGTTTTTTTCTGCAACTGTCTATATCTTTCTGTGGGTCTTCAGGCAGCTTGAATATCACAAGGGTTTTTTTCTTTTTTAAAAAATCCAGTCTGGCAGGGAACCTAAGGAAAATGCACCTTTTGGCATCAAAATAGAATTCCAGAGGGACCAAAAAAATTGTGTGATGGCTGATTTTTGCCCTATGTCAGCACGATGTGATGCACCCATATATTTTATATCAGATATATCTTTTATATGTTATATTTCATATGAACACGAAACGGAGAAACTAAAAAAAAAAAAGAAAGAAAGCAAAAGTAAAGGAAAAAGGGAAAAAATTACTTGAAGGCCGAAATGATGCCAAGAAGGGCATGTTCTGCAGGCTGACACAGGGCAGAGCAATCTGAGCTACGCCTGGGTACAGTGAGCAGAAAGCAGAGCAGCTGCACCGTGTTTTACCTCTTTGAAACTTCTGACAGGAAACAGCCCTGACGTGGGGCAAGGAACCGTCCCTCAGACGCTGGAAGGCTCTCAGCGTTCTCAGCACTCAGCACTTTGCAGGAGAAACCCAAAACTCCTCCAGTGCCCACCTTACAGGGGGTCCGTCCTGCTGCAACCTCTGCAGCTCCAGATTTTCCCGTGTCAGCTTCTCCAGTGCTGGCCCAGAGGAGATGGTCACAGCTTCTGTTAAGCCTCCCTATCTCCCAGAGTGGGTTTCCAGCTCAGACAGCAAAGCAGCTCAGCATTAGGCCAGTCTCCTTCCTAATACACTTTGGGAACCTTAAAAATCATGCAACAGAAAGAGCACAGGAACATCTTTGCCATGCACAGCAGCAATGTTAATAATGCCAAGTCACAGCCCACTGACAGAAAGCATCACAGCTCACACCAGGTGAGATGTGAAACTTAGGACAGTAAAGTGAACTTATAAGCATCCCAAAAGTCAACATAAGGGCTGCTGAAGCTCAATTTACATGAGCATAAACCTTGTTGCATGCAAACACATGTATGCAGATATCTCCGCATGCACAGTACATGTACAAAGAACTCTTTTCTTTTTTAATTTTCTTTTTCTTTTCTTTTTTTTTTTCTTTCTTCTTGATAGGCATGTTGTGGAAAATGTGTGTCTCTGTGGGTCTGGTGACAGGCAAATGTTTATGTGGGTGTTAAAAAAAAAAATGGAGAAGGTGTGAGGCATATATTCAGAGAGCCAGAAAGCCGCACACAGGCTTCTATTTATAGCACCTTCGTGGTGAAATAGAGAAAACAAACGGCAGCTTCTATCTGCTGCTCCCAACTGAAGTTTGACAAGAGTGGATAAAACCCTTTAGGGTCTCTTTGTAGTTATAACTGACAACAAAAAGTGATGAGTTAGCTGTTTCCTTTGCGACCCTCTTAGGCAGGTGAAGAAGTCAACTGCTGTGCGAGAGGAGCAGAACAAGCTGACGCTGCCTCGGTGCCTGGAAATGCTCCATGCACCCTGCAGAGCCCAGGGCAGAAAGTAGAAATAGCCATTTTTTTTTTCTGAGCACCATAGACAGACTCTGTCTCCCAACCTGGATTCCCAGCCCAGGTGAAGAATCCATGATGCAGGCACAGTGGGGTGCATGGACATTTTCATTTCTTTCTAGTTGCACCTGTTAGAAAGATAAAAATAGAGATGCAGGGTCCTGGTAGCAGAGCTGAGATCTGAGGTTATGGTTCAAACCCACTGATGATTTGTTATGCTAATAATAGAATGACGACAGTTCTTTTTTTTCTTCGATGGATTCTTCTAAAATGGGGTTAACTAGACATGTTCTTACTGATGTGATCCCATTGCTGCATAATATAAATGACTGAACTTATGTGGAGTGTACAGTGGGCCTGGGACCTCGGTGGTGAGGTGTTAAAAATGCAGTTTTCAGCTGCTCTGCTTAGATTGGGGTAGTGGCTTAAACTGAAAGAAAGTGGGTTTAGATTAGATATTAGGAAGACATTATTTACTGTGAGAGTGGTGAGGCATTAGAACAGGTTGCCTGGGGATGCTCCATCACTGGAAGTGTTCAAGATCATGTTGGATGGGGCTTTAAGCAACCTGGTGTAGTGGAAGGTGTCCCTGCCCATGGCAGGGGGTTGGAACCAGGTGATCTTTAATGTCCCTTCCAACCCAAACCATTCTGTGATTCTGTGATTCTGGGATTTTGTGTTTCTGTGATCTATTTGTTCAGCTTTCTTTCTTTTCTCATTTCTTTCCTGGGGGCATTAGTTCAAATATTTTCCTGCTTGAAGCTGAACTGTTCAGAAGGTGAGGAGGCACCTCACCACTCACCTCTTTCCCCCATGAAGGTTGCTCTTTGCAGATCCTGGTGCTGGACCACTCTACTGACTTTTACCCTGGTGTAGAACACTGTCTCTTCCTCAGCTCCCCACTTCATGACACCTCCAGATCACCCCACTTGTGTGCAAATCATGGATTACTCCATGAGGAGTTGGAAACCATCAATTTTCTTTTTGCTGGGGTGGTGGAAGTGGGTTTGGCACCTGGAAAATGACAGGGCTGGGAGCAGAATATCAAGTTCCTGCCTCAGGTACAGCTGGTGAACGTTATCTTAAAGCTAAGCCCTACCTGTCCCCCCTTTTTTAATTTAATTTTATAAAATAAAAAGAATGCAAGCAGACAGAAATATTTTGTGAGTTGGTATTTGTTACAGCACAAAACTTTCTCAAAAGAAAAAAAACTTGAATTACTGAAGAGCTGCAAAGCTCCATTTTCATGCTTTAAAATGAAGTATATTGACAAGTATAAGATGCAGGTTTGATTTTCAGTTGATGCCAGTATAGTTTTTAAAAAATAATCTCTAAAAGATTAATAAAAAATATGCACATGGATTCATTTTGAACGAAACCAATATTTTTGGAATGAATTTGAATTCTTTTGACTTGCCAAAAATTCTGAATATTTTCATTCTGAGTTGATCTGAATTTTTACAAAACTCTACATTTTAAATGTACACATGAACCAATAAATTAGATATTTGCACAGTCCCACAATAATATTAAGCAGTGAGTTTTACCTACTTCTATCTCATCTGGAATCACTGGTGAAGCAATTCATTTTAATTCCTGTTTCCTTCTAATGTTTCTTTGTTTCATTCATTCATTCAATATTAAAAGTGTTTTGATTGAACAAAATAGTCACGTGGTGCACTGCCTGTTCCTTGACTGAGGCAGAGCATATCTCTTGGAGATGATCAACATTGAAGACTTCAGATATCGCTTTAGCTCTATTTTTAGAAACATGTATGTTATGTGAGTTCTCCCATGTCTCATATTGTGGCTGAGTTTAGACCAATGTGTTTTGTTTTGGAGTAATATCTCAGTGACAGTACTCATTTAACAAACTCTTTTCTCAGATTTGGATCTGGCCTCATGGTGCAATTGCAATATGTTCACTACTAAGAAAGTCTTGCATTTTTGCTGGTGAATGTTCCTTAGTATTCATCTGGATTTGCATATTTACTTCTTCTCTGTCAATAAATTACTTCCACAGATGCTGATGGAGAGAGATCACAGAGAGTGACAAATGCTGGTGAGATGGTTTTCTTAGAATCACAGAATCATTAAGGTTGGAAAAGAGCTCTAAGTTAATTGAGTCCAACCAGTAACCCAGCACTGCCAAATTCAGCACTAAAACATGTCTCTAAACATGTTTTTTGAACAGTTTCAGGGTCAGTGATTCCACCACTTCCTTGGGCAGCCTGTTCCAATGCCTGATCACCTTTTCAGTGATGAATTTTTTCCTAATATCCAATCTAAACTTCTCCAACCTGAGTCCATTTCCTGTTGTCCTATTTCTTGTTACCTGGGAGATACCCACTGACCCCCACCTCTCAAGCAATAACTGAAAAAGCACCATTTCTTTGCAAAACTTAGGTTTAATCTTGGCCACTGTTCATTCTGTCCATATTATGTTGCTTTTCTTGTAAAAGTTTCTGAGAAAAAAAAAAAACCACAACCCCAAACTTACTTTAAAAGTATAGGTCCTACAGAAATCAAAACACCCTCTGTTACAGGGGAAACGAGCGAGATCTTTGCAAAATATAGGTGGGACTTTTTGCTCAGTCCCACTTTTGCTCATGCTCTTAGATCAAAAGTCAGCATGAAAAGCTTGGCTTTGCATCCAGTTACAGGTCAACGGGGACAAACAAGGTAAGTCCCTAATGCACCGTGGGTGTGGGTGTGGCACACGAGGACACTGATTTGCACCCTACCTCAGTTACTCAATTGTCTTCTTGGGTAATTTGCCCCACTGCAATGCCATGAGAAGCCTTGCTCAAGGTCCTGCCTGTGATGAGACATTGTCCTTGCCCCAGAGGTCTTCCAGCTGTAGGGATGAAGACAACAAGGGGGGAACCAGTAGGTAAAATATTGCCCAGGGTCGTAAAACCGGCCAGTGCTGGAAACCCACATTTCTCTCTCCTACTGTGCTCATGCTGTTGTGGAGGGAAACGTGGTGAACTCTTGTTTAGTCCTAGGGTTTTTACATTTTCTGTATTTGTTATTTTAGCATAGTTATGAAGGTTTAGATCAGGGACTTCATAACTGTTGGCTCTCAGCCTGAGGTAAAGAACATCTTGGTGTTCTTGATTTTAAACTTGCATTAGGAAAACATGCTAAAGCACAGCTAAGCTGCTTCAGCTTGCTAATCAGAACAACAATACAAAGAAGAGGCCCATCAGTATTGCTCCAGGGCAAACCCACAGTGAGGTGGGGTTCAGGGATGAGGGACTGATCTCAGCAAATTCACCCCAGTCAGAAAAAGCACATCCTTTTTGTTATAGTTTTACATCAGGTTAGCTCAGGCACCTCAGTCATCCTGAGGTTAAGGGAAAAGACCCAAACCCAGCTTTTTCAGCAAGCCCTAACTGCAGACCTAGCTCAAGGGCTCACCTTCACCTGGGATGCTTGGTAGATCAGCACTGCCAATTAGCTAAATGTGTAACAAAAATAGCTGTGGATATTCCTTCAGAGCCTACCCAGCTCTTCTCTTTTCAAACTAAATTTATCTTTGGTGTAAATGCGAAGGATTTAGCCAATGTATTGAGGGAGAGGGGAAGGTAGCAGCTCCTGAAGCAAGAGGTCAATAATTAGGAGCACATTTTCGAGACCCCCATGCATGGAGGTCTGTGAACTGTCTCAAAACAGGAGCAAGGAGGTTTCATCGGAAACAGCAGCTCCTCTACAGTCTTCAGGTGTAGCAGTTGGACTTTTTTTTTTTTTTTTCCAATACAAAAAGCAGCTTCATACCAAACACCCATCTTATATGAGACTGAACCAAACCTGAGCAAAAGCTGGGGCTGGCAAAGCTCCAGCCGAGTGCACACAGGGTATGCTCAAAAGCAGGAAGCTGTGGCAAAGCTGAGTCGCTGAAAAAGCTACTGGAGCTAATATATTGTGGTCATGGGGATAGGCAGCAGCCTCTGAGTAGTGATGGGAAGACTCAAAAGAACCTTCAAAACAGGCTTGAAAAATACTGCTGATCTTTGCACTTCGACCGGGCTTTTTTGCTCATGGTTACGCCTGGAGCGCTTAGAATGTCTCTTACGCTGATGGTCTGGAGAGACACGTATGGTTCATCCCTGTATGAGACCTGAGCCTTGCAGAAGCCTCATCTGAGGTGCAGAGGCAGGCTTTGAAGGTGAAAGGGATGCGTAGGATTGGGCTCATCTGGCAGCATTTGTGACGGCATCCGAGGCCCAAGCAGGTCGTAAACACTCGCTGTTGAAGAGCTGCCTTCCCCGCCTCTTTCCGTGCCTGTGTCAAAAGCCAGACGTGTGCTCCTGGGTTGACTAATTCTTTTATGGAGTGGAAAAAAGGTACTGGCTGTGAAGCTAATAAGAAAACCCCACCAGGTGGTCAAGACATCACGGGGGCCCATTGTTCTAGGAGATTGTTACATTCGTTATTATGAACTCCGATGATGAGAACAGGATGTGTAATATTGCCATGGGGGATAGGGAACAAGGACATGGAAGGGGTGAGGTAAGGTGTCCCTTTCCTTCTCTGGCCACCCTTGGGAGGGGGACAGGAGTGGCTGTGTTTCAGATCTGAAGAACCAGTGCAAGAGGAGATAAAGGGAGGACTTCCACCAGTTTCACAGGGGTGAGGTAGCTTCTTCCTTTAAATGTCACAGTTCATTAGAGAGCTGCAGCCAGCACACATGGAGGGAGGGAAAAGCTCCTGTCTCCATACTCAGAACTGTGCCCTCTACTCTTCTACTCTTCTAGGTGCCTGCCCTTGGTTTTGGGTACATCCTGAGAGACTTTTTCACACATTCTCTAGTGCCTGGAGTGGCCATAAGGAACCAGCTGTGTCTGATGGAGACACAGGTAACTTCTGTGGTTCTTGCTCTACAAAAACTACATAAACATCCAAGACACCACTTATCTCAGTTGTCTGTTTTGTACTGACCTGTGTACTCTGGACAAGCCAAACAGGAATATCTGATAACCTACATGCTGGTTTTATGTGTTTTACAGCCATTCAGCAGTGCCCTGCTCTCAGGTGGACAAAACCACATGTCAAGTGGGTTAGTGGAGCTGTATCAAAACCCACTCTCAGGTCATGTTTAGTGCTTGCCCATCAGCTGGACTCTAAACCTAAGCCCTGACCTGTCTAACCATAAGTGCATTAAAAGGAGGATGTAGTTTAAGGACAGAGGCAGGTGTTAAGATAAGTGGTGAAATTTGAGCGGGATGGATCTGGACAAAACAAGCTACCTCAGGGCTCTGTAAAAGGTGGTGCTTTGAGTCTGCTTTGTGTCCTAGTGCAGGCCCAAGGCAGCTGGGATGAAGGAGGTGTAAGTAGAGAGATATGTCACCATCAGATGTGAGCTGGAGCCTTTCTGGGTACTTAAGTGCTTAGTGCCAAATCTGCAGCCAGCTGGGGGACCAAGGATTCTGTAGTGATGGAGCTGAGATTTTCAAACCAGCTCTCACATCCCAACATGGAAGCAGCTTTGCAACAGCTACACAGAGCTCAAAACACACTGTTTGGTCCAAAATATCTTCTGTGCTGTATGGGGATCCCACTCAGGGATCACATGCTCAGCACCACTCTCAGGTGGTGAGTGGAGGTGACAAAGAAATGAAGAGTGAAAATCTCTCTTTTTCCTAGAGAGTATCTCTGTGGTCTGCCCTAGAAGAAGAAATAAAAACAAAAAAAAGAAAAAAAAAAAAGAAAATAATTTATGTTGGCCTGAACTGTGGTTTGGAAAGAGAAAAGGAGAAAAGAAACAAAACAAAAACACTGTCCCACAAAGAAGAGAAAACAGGAAAGGAAAAGAACAAAACATCCTGTACACAGTAGCCAGTCAGTCGAGGAGGGAGAGTCTGTGTCATCTGCAATCCTCTGCTGAAGTGGGCATGGACAGCCCTGATCCAACCTGCATTGCTCAGACCTTTCCTGCCATTCCCAGCTCCTCTCCTGGGATGAGTATTAGGGAGCCCAGATCCACACTAGGCACTGGTAGATATAACCTCACCTTCCCCTGCTCCAAGGTGAGGGGCAATCGCCGAGCCTGAGGCTGTGTCATGCAGTCAACACTGTGTTGTGAATGAGCTGCCAAAATATACAGCCTGAACTGGAGCCAGCTCTGAGCCCAGGCTGAAAAGTTTGGGTGTTTCTGCCCCTGCCTGTGTTAAAATGCCTCTTGTTCTTCACCTCAACAGCTCACCCGAGAATGAAACCGGTGTGGAGACCTTATTGTAGTCTCAGCTCAAGAAGGAGCCAGTTTGCAGGGCAGAGTGGCTAAGGTGGGTTGAACAGGGAGGTTGAAACCTGTGCTGTTTATTCTGAGGTGAGGAGGGAGCATGATGAATTGTGTCTGCTAATACAGCGTCTTTTGGGAGGCTTAAAAGATGGGGAGGAACAGTAGTTTAGAAGGGTTGGAATTTTCTTTTAAGGGATCCTTTACTAAGCACTCTTAAACACTAATGAGGTATCCCTCTCCTGGTCATCATCAGTGTGATCTTGTTGAACTGGATGTGATTTCCTCCAAAACCCATAAATGTCTCTTCTTAATCAGTTCCAGAGTCACTGCCTCCTTCTCCAGACAGGCTGCATGCATGAATCTATCACTGAGATGCTGGAGCTAAACACCTCTCCTGCCTTCACTTCTGCAGAGGGTGAGATGAATGTTTTAAATAGGGACAGAACATTTCCAATGAGTGTTGGATGTGGTTTTGTAGCTGGGAATTTGGGCACACTAATTCTGCCCCATCACTGGCAGAAGGGGAAGATGGATTCTTCATGTATCAAGAACAGGCAAAGTCTGAATGAATTTCCCAAAAACTGACACTCATCCATGGTCCTTGAGGCAGGCTAAATTGGTAGGAATGTGCACACAGCTTCTCCTTAGATGGCTTCACTAAACAGTGAATGAAACCTATGACAGCCAAACATGTTTGGCTTCTCCCATGCATTTTGCTTTAGTTCTCCCTTTAAAAGCATTCCAGAAGAGGTTTTTTCCCCTCTGCTTTTTTTGTCGAAGTTCTCTCTAATGAAGGCTTAGAAGAAACATGTTAATTTAAGAACAGATGTAGCAGAACCAGCTTTCCCATCTCCCCAAATTCCTGAACTTGGGGAAATAAATATTTAATAATGATGTATGAGTTATTTAGGTGCTTTAAGAGGCACTGCCTTCATATAATATCACTTACTACAATTCCCTACTATCCCTCGTTCTCTCATTTCCACCCCCTACCATCCCATACCTTCTCTTTTTCATCTTGTTTATTTTAGATTGCAAATCTACTTAGAATTATTTATTTTTGGATCAGCTACTGATTCACTTAGTGACTAACTCATTTCATCACTCGATGCCTCACTTTACCTATACATTAAGAAGGATTAATAGTACCTGCTTTTCAGGGCTGTTAGCAGTCTAAATTAATTCATGCTTATAATGTTTATAAAGAGATTTGAGATCCTTGGTTACTGGAGGCTAGGGAGCTGCAAAGTATCTTTCTTTTACTTAATAGTGAGGGGGTTTTGTGTAACTTTGCATTATAAAAGTACGAGTTGGAGAGTCTTTTATTCCCAGGGCTTAGTTTATATTCCAGTTCAGATACAAACATTTTGCCTGCATATTTCTTCCCCTGATGTTTTAATGAGAGTTAATATCCTGATCTCCTTTGCTGAAAAATGTTGGATGGTGGGAAATGGGGTAATGAACGTCATGAGGTGAGTAACAGGACTCTCTGCAGTGTTGTTTAGAACTCTTAAAAAAGTTGTTGTGCTCTTTTTTAGATTGCATTTTGGTGTTATTACTGCAAAATAGGCAGCCAGAAAGAAAGAAAATTAAACTTAACATTAACATTTATGACAATATTGTGCATTCACTGGAAATATTTTGTTGGCATTGTGGAAGGTTGCAGTGAGTCTATCAGGAAAGGGAAAGGACAGCAGAGCAGGAGGAGGCACAAGGGGAGTGTCTCTGAATGAAACCTGAAATTAGCCTGCAATTATTTCCCATTTACTGAGTAATCCACCAAATGATAGTGCCAGTGACCACATCTGCTACTGATACCACATTGCTATGCAAATATTGCTTACACAGAAGTGGTATATTTGGACTTGAATATCATTATGTGGACAGATCATTGGTTTGGTTGTGATAAAAATTGCTCTACTGAAATTATTGGAGACTTCTTGCTCTTTTGCCTCTTCTCCTGTGAATGGACTTTACTGGTTGGTGTAATGCAGAGTGTGAGATGAACCAGTTGCTGACAGCAACTTGGTGCTATTCATGTTGCCCTCCTTGATGGAAGAATTGGTGAGATTTATAATCCTGTGCCTCCAGCATCACAAAACACAGTAGCCAGAATATGGCTCAAAACAAGGCCTCCCTTTGACAAGAACCTAATTTTCTGGACTTAGACTGCTCACCGTTGCCCTTTTCTTCGTCTTGGCAGACTGCAATAATTATCCAGATGACATATATAGGGAGGCCACGAATTATTAACAATTAACTCAGCTCTGGAGTCACTGCCAAATATTTGTTGGTTCTTAGAGGAAGTCAAAGTGAGTAAACCTTTGGTGAGTGACAATAGCTCTGCTTCCCAGCCAGACTGAACAGCTCGTAATGTAACTCAAACGTTTCCTCTTTCCGAGCTTGCTTATAAAAGAGCAGACAAGGAAAGGGCAGAAAGAACATTTAGAAGAACACAAGACTGGGAAAACAACCACTGATGTAATGTACTTTCTAAACTAAACATAAGGCATGCACTACTGCAGCCATTTAAATAATGATTAAAAAGAAAACCAAAACAAATATTACTTTGTCTACTTAGTCCTGAATGCTGAAAGAAAAAGAGAGAGTAGTTCCATGTTGGATGACTAGGAAATATTAGCCTTGCACTACATGTGTTCTGAGTAATCTCTGCTGCTGGCTGAGAGAAAATACCAAAAAGAAGGAAAGAGGTGGAGGGCATAGAGATGTGCATGGGAATTGGAGCAAATATCAGAGACCTCTGCTGACCATCTTATAAGGTCCTACAAGGCCCAGCTGAGATGTCTTCATTGTCCAAATACCCAACAGGCTGAGCTTTGGAAAGAGTGTAGAAATGGAATCAATAGGGTAAGAGTGGAGGATTAATTTACACCCCCAGTTCACAGAAAGATAACTGAAGTATGGCAGTTCTTTGCTGCCTACTCTTCTCTCCATGTCTAATCTGGCCTGTTCACTGGCACCACTTATGACAGCAGATTTTAGTAGGTGCATTGGTGTTTTCAGGATCGGGACCTAAGCGACTTGCCCAAAATCACAGAGGAAGTGTGTAGGAATAATACCCAGATCTCTTGAGTCCCGCATCACTCTCTCAACCACAAAACCACCCTTCCTGTCTCTGCATAAAGATAGAGCTGAGAGAAGTGATTTTATGTACACATGCACATACACAGAGTGCCTTATAAGGAGCACAGGCGTACTAAGGTGAAAGTTTCATTAGAAATCACATAAATTCAGTTTATGAAGCAACCTTTTTTCTATTTCTCTTATTTCCCCTCCAACTTTCTCCCATTTCAGGCATCACAGCAGTGCTTGCTTATATGGGGTTTCTGACTGCATTTTATGGAATGAAAGAAAATCACATGAATCTCAGCTGGAGCAAAGTCATAGAGCTTGATTTCATAATGCAAATCATTACGTCGTCGGTGCATCTGGTATGAGTCACTGATATATTTAATTGAATTTCTTTGTACATGAAGTGAACCCTTTTCTCTGAGAGGGTCCAAAGTAGAAACAATGAGAAACTGGTCCTCCTTCTGCCCTGAACATTCAGGTTCAATATGAACAGTGACAACTGTGATAAAGTTGCTCAGCAGACTTTCTGTGGAGCTAAGAGAGCAATTCTGTGTTAAACTGGCACACAGCTGGGCTATATTTTCAAGGGGTCTTTAGTAGAGATCCTTATGGAATTGATAGATGACAAGTTCAAAGCATACAGAAGGAAGAGGTTCCTCTTTTGCTGTGAGTTATCTGAATACCAAAAAGTTCACAAGGATTAAAAAAGCAATTGCACAAACCAGTGAAAGAAGAGGTCAACAAGGGCTGTGGATTACAAAGATACATTTCTGGCTCAAGAACTCTCTGAGCCACAAGTTGCTTGGATGAGGGAAAGAGACTACATTAGTGAACTCCAAGATATTAGAGGTGGGCTTCCCAGAAATGCTCAGACTTGGGCTGTCCTTCCACTAAACTAATAAATGCTGATACTAGTGGAAATAAAGAGATATCAGTGGACAGGGTGGGCTGTTCAGTCATCTGAAAGGCAGGCAATGTATTTAATCTGGTTGGGTAGGCTTGCTCTTTGTTCAGTGGGGAGATACAGGCACCTCTGGAGATTGATTCATCCCATCCTAAGGCAGAAGTCCAAGTGGGGTCAGTCACCCACTGTCTCACTTCATGACTTTAATAGAAGTCCAAGTAAATAATTTATTTGGGATGTCTAGGGCAGGATTCAGTTAGAGACTGAAATTTTGGAAGCCTACATCTACATATGAGGTAGATGCTTTATTTCTCTTAAGAAGGAATGGAGATGTAGTAAAGACAATTTGTGGAATCTATGTTTCATTTTATTCTCCAGTAAATGAATTTGGTCAGCTGCATTTATTTAAGCTTGAGGATTATTTTGTGGTTATAGCTGTCTGAGCTATCCTAGTGGATCTGTCCTCACCTCCAGCAGACTTCCTTACTGCAAGTACCAGCCATACAGAAATTTTGTATATATCACATAATCTCAGATGGCACTGGATGTCCATATCTACACAACTGAATCACATCCCTGTTCTCCATTAACTATAGTGAATTTACATGTGTTTCAATTCAGATACCTTCAAATGGTACCTAGTACTCTTTGAAGTGCCCTGTGGAATTTTCTTTAAGGTTTTTCAGCATCTCTCCAGAAAGCTTTTGACTTCCTATAGGTTGTGTTATTTCTACAAGATGTATAAATGGCTTGGGTAGCCCACAACTTCTAAAATTATAGTTGACACCTATGTGTGAGCAATTGAATTAAGCTCATAATTCACATAAAAACATCTACATACAAACATGTAAATTTGGGTGTCTGTCTAACACTGAATCCCATTTTTATCTTGTAGATGACCAAACCAAGGTAAGATGAATCCTACCAAAAAATGACTTTTAAAAATTCCACTTTAAGAACAGGAAGAACTCAACAGCTTTTAGGAGCACTCAGCATGTTCAGTGAGGAGCCCTTCCTTTTTGTCTCTTCTCCCCAGCATTTATTCCTCCAAAACCTTGCTTGACAGTAGGTGTAGAAACACATAAAACATAGTGGTCTTATTTTTTTTCCCCAGTATTTAACGTTCCATAATAGTGGGAAAAAAAAGTTTATTAAATTTGAAACACCATAAAAAAAACCCAGCTGCTACTTTGCACTAGCTCCAGTACAGTAAACGGAAAGTGGATTTTAATCACCAGTTGGCCATTAGTTTGACAGAGCCTCTTCATCACAAACCACAAGTCACTCTTACACGTGGAAGTAATTTTGATTTTTCTCAAGGAGAAAGAAATCCCTGCTGTTTCCAAATATCTTTGACAGTTAGGCTGGCTTAGCTCAAAGCTTCTCGGTGAGGGCACATTGACACAGACGGGCACAAATGGATGAAGCTCATTTTGCCTACACTCCAAGCTGGCTGGATGTAGGCCAGCTCTGAACTGGAAGCCAGAAATCATGTTAGGATGGAGCTTTGCCCAAGCTAATAAGATCTGTTGAAGGCATATGCTGAGAAGCAAGACATATTAGATATTAGGAGGAAATTCTTCACTGTGAGGGTGGTGAGGCACTGGACCAGGTTACCCAGAGGAGCTGCGGATGCCCAGTTCCTGGGAGTGTTCATGGCAAGGTTGGATGGGGTTTTGAGCAACCTGGTCTAGTGGAAGGTGTCCCTGTCCATATTAAGGAAATTGGAAGTAGTTGATCTTTAAGTTCCCTTACAAACCAAACCATTCCATGATTCTATGATAGTTTGGGCAAAGCATCATTTTCATGTAGCTACAGAACTTCCATGAAGGGATTCCTGGTCCTGTGGACCCATATCCAGGTACCTTCAGCTTCATTGATGGGGCCCTCCAAGGTGTAAGAAACATATTAAAATCACTCCAAAGTCTGAGAATTTCTGTTGACATATTACATGTAATATCAGGCCCATGGTCATAGGGGCTGTTTCCTCCTTAAAAAAAATATACAGCTAGGCCTTAGAGGAAAACATCGCTCTAGAGATCCCTACCCAGGAGGTTTTGCTTTATACCTAGGGACTATTTCCATTTGCTCTCCAACTGGCTCATAGCAGCAGGCTATAGGAGATTAGCTGGTGGTCAGGGCATCTTGCCTGGGCTCTGCATCACATGCAGAAATAATGATGCCATTTGAAAGCCAGCACAAAGACTCAAGGCTTGTTTGTTTGTCTCCAAGCAAGCCTCGCACTCTTGAAGCATAGATCTGAAGAATGCTGAGTGGTCTTCTGCATGAAACATGTTCACCTATATGCTTTGTTCATGTATTGCAAGGGAAGGTGGGATATAGTCTCTTGCACATCCCTGTGCGTGTTTGAAGGCTTAAGTGTTGTAGAAATTGTAGCCCAGTCACCCTTCTGAGCTTATCAAAGACTTACTTACCCTGGTGTCCAGCCATTTGATCTTTGCAGGTCCTCAGAGTCCTTATGAAAAACATTTTTTACTGCATGTCACTTTTTAATAATAAAAATAATTCAAGGACTGAAGGGCAGTATGAAAGATTGCACACATGGGGTCTTTTTTCTCTCCAAATATTGATCTAATCAAAACAAAGGCTTGAAATGAAGAGGCCCCTTCGATGGCAATTAAGGTCCTGAGGTCACAGTTAAGTAGCAGGACATCAACAGTTAATAATGCAGAACCTGGTTCTTCCTAAACTGGTGTGAATTGATAGTAAAGCTGGGATGTCAAATGCACGATATTGATGTGGAGCCAGCATGAGTGAGAGTAGAATCAAACCTCTAGGGAATTATCATTACTCCAAATTTCTCTGATTTCTGGCAGGTTTATGGCAAGGCCTTTACAATATTTTAACTTTACGTTTTTGGATGTGTGTGTTTAACGTTCTGTCTCTGTGAATGCTGCAGAACTCCAGTGTGTTCCCCAGGGACATCCCTCCTACATATACACAAAGTTCTGCTTAATGTTTCACTTGGATTTATTTGAATCTTTTGTTATTACAGTTCTGGATGAATACTTGCATTAAAACTACTTCTCCCAGTAATTTCAGCAAAACTTGTTCTGTTTATTTTTATTATTTTCAAATTGCTTCATCACATGGAGGTATTGACACTTTACTTACAATTCATTTCTGCAGAGGTTCTGAAAAACTAAAATTTTGTCTACCCACAAGAGTTTTAATCATCTAATTAAACACATATAAAACCAAGTGTTGTCAGGTCCTACATGAACAGCCAAAACTACAGATGAAGCTGGTATTGATTATATTTGTTTAGAAGAAAATACAATTTGAAATATCTTTCCTGATGGATCAATTTTCTAAATGGAAATGGAGAGTTTTTCTGTATCAGAATATCTAAAGCACTTCACAAATAACGCTCAGAAGCTCACAAAACATTTCCCCCCAGCTTTTCATGGAAAATATAACTACAGTAATTCTTAAATTGATTTAGATTATCTTGAGAAGGCCTATGTGGTTGCTCTGAGGCCTTTATAGAATCAAAAATACATAGAATGTTTTGGGTTGGAAAGGACCTTAAAGATTATCTAATTCCAACCCCCTGCCATGAGCAAGGACACCTTCCACTAGACCAGGTTACTCAGAACCCTGCCCAACCTAGCCTTGAACACTTCCAGGGATGAGAAGTCCACAACCTCTTCAGGCAACCTCTTCCACTGTGTCACCATCCTCAAAACAAAGAATTTCTTCCTTATATCTTATCTAAATCTAAGCTTTTTCAGTTTAAAACTGTTGTCCCTTCTTATATGACTACATGCCTTTGCAAAAAGTCTCTCTCCAGAGTATTTTAATTTTAATTATATTTTAATATATTTTATTCCATATAACTTAAATAAATATTTCATTTTAATATATTTTATTTTAATATATTTTCATACATTTTAATATAATATGGTTTAATATATTTTAATTGATCAATTTTAACTGGTTTCAGCGGTCCTAGATATGACCTATGTAGGGATGAGGCATGGAAGTCTTCTGTTGGATCTCTGCTTTTGGTTCCTACTATGATTTTGACAGTTTCTGTCAGTACTGACACAAACGTTGGCAGGTCAAGCCATTCTTCTGCATATGAGAGGCATCAATTTGGCTCATTGCTCCTGCCATGGAATCTCATTCCCTACCACAGCACAAGGCTGTGGTTTCTGCACTGTCATGGGACATGCATACATGGATAATGGGGTAGCTGTCCTACTGCATCTGGGGTTTTGGGTCCTGCAGAGGGAAAGAGAGGGGATGGAAAACTGCAAAGCAGCCTGGAAGCTTGTAAATCAAGACAGCAAGTATGAAGGGTTTAATTTAGAAAACCAGGTTTCTCTCCTGTGTTATTTTGTCCCTAATATTGATCTTTTTGCAAATTAAAAAAAAAAAAAAAAGGAAGTTTAGTTTCCTAAGAAAACAGAAATTATTCAGTTTAACTGTCAGTGCTGTGGTCATTTATAAAACTGCTAAATTAAACTGGTGGAAAAGTAGAGGGAAGAGAAATAGTAACACAAAGTCTGAGGAAAATTTGACAAATCAACTCTCTCGCCGAGATATTACCCCAAAGAGAAAGGCATTGATCTAAACTCAGCAACAATATTAGACACTGGAGAACTCACATAGGTAGTAGAAAACCAGGCTAACATGTTTTTTTTAGCTTTCACTTGCCTAGGAAATGAAATATTGTTAGCCCAAAGAGAGTACATGATGAGCAGTGCCTTTTGAATTGCTTTTTAGCACCTGATTTAATTCACTTTTGTAGAGCAAAATGATGGGTTTGCCACAATTGCTTGACACTACCCCAAGGACAACAATATCACATCACACTTCAGGGAAAACCCTTCTTCCCAAGTTGAAGTTTAGGTCATACCAGACGTCCAGACCCTCTCTATAATCAGTGGTAAGCAACAAGCACTTCTCCAGGATGATTGTCCCGTCTTAATGAAATGTTTGGAAGGGGCATTATGAGAACTTTTCAGCGTACCATGTTCTCTGGTAAGTATAGAAGGATCCTCTGTTTCTGGCTTATCCTGGAAAGCAGCAACTGAGAGGAACCACACGGTGATTAGTTCAAGACCAATGTCAAATTCTCCCCATGACATTGCAAAAACCTCTGGCAGGAGGGGACCTGAACTGCCCACCACCTCGCCTCCTGTGCCACCACAGTATGTGGGACAGAAAAACAAACCACCCATGCTAACTGGACTTTTTTGTTTAGAACTGGGTAGAGTTCCAGAACCCTGGGAAGAAAAGGGCTGTTCTTGTCCAGCCTCGTCCAAATAAGATCCCAGGGAGAGGTTTCACTTGAAGGCAGAGGGAACCTGAAGTGTGTTTGGAAAAAGCAGTTATCCATTCTAAACTCCAGGTCTCTACTCAGCCAGTCATTGGATTTTCCAGCTGCTCTACTAAAAATAAATTGATGAAAATGAAAACTTTCTCTTGGCAGGGATTTTGACAAATGTCTGATGTAGACCTGCGCTGATGCAGTCAATGAATAATAATAATATAGCATAGCCAGCTATGGGAGAGGTTTATATTTTTCCTTTTTCTTTTTCTTTAGGAAGGGGGAGGGCCATATTGTAGCACATTATTTGCAGTACAACATGATTCAATTGCCAGAGGGGGAAAAGAAGTCAGCCCATTGTTCAAGGACTATACATAGATTGAACATTAGGAAGTAAATTTCCCTGCCTGAAAAACGTATAATCTCCCCATTTTCCCCTTTGGCACAGGTTCCTCTGGAGTTTTACACCTAAAGCTTGGTTTCTGAAGACAGATCAAAATCCCCACTCAGGTCAAATACAAATGAAGGTCATCTTTGTTGCACCCTAAAGGAGGAGTTTTGCTGCCTTATGGAGTAAGATTTTCTATTATTTTTTTAAGGAGTGAATTTGTTACAGTTATAAAGAAAGCTGCAAGAGTAATTGAGGTACTACTGGTTTACACCAGGTCAGGATCTTGCAGATCTTTCTCTGAAGTTCCTTTGAATGACTTTTAGAGGTGTCTGATGCAAATCCAAAGAAGAAAACCAGTGGGAATGGGATGAGCTCGGCCTCGTAACTGATGCCATGTCCTGTACCAAAGTCCCTAGAGCTACAGTAAGCTGCTCTCTTTACTAACTATCGAGATGTACAGTGCAACAAGTTGGGGTAGTCATCCATAAAACTGTAAAAAGTGACCAACATAAGATAATAAATACGAAAGGTAACCCTGGAAGCCTGCAAAATATTTACCAAGCCTTGCAGTTCTCACCTTGTGAGAACAGGCATCAGCACTGATAAAATGAGACCTCCTATGTAATTCTGAAACCCTTTTGGAGGATGAGGAAAAGTGTTAGAAAACTCTTGTTGCACACGTTTCAAAAACAAATGATGGCTTATTTGTGGCATACTTTGTATGAAGTTGTATAGAAGCTGAGTAATTATTGGAAGAAATATTTTTTTTCCATCAGTTTAGAGACAGTGTTGAGTCTGTCAAAATGAATGGAGCATCTTATGTAAATCATAGAATAATAGAATGGTTGGGGTTGGAAGGGAGTTGAATGATCATCTAGTTCCAACATCTGTGTCTTTCTTGTGTTGGAGGCCCCAGATCTTGATGCAGTACTCCAGGTGAGGTCTCACAACAGTAGAGAAGCGTAGAGTGCATGCTGATGCATTGCTGAAGAATATATTGCTGAGTCTGGTTGTAAATTCCAAGAAAGTGCTGATAAAATATCCATTTAGGCATATCCAGGCCTTGCAGTAACGGCTCACTTGGAATTGCGTGCCATACTTACTGCATATTTGCAAAAAATGGCTGCATGAAGCTCATACTCATTGTTTACAGAGCCATTAGTGAATATTTCCAGGTTTACTTTTCTCCATGTTTCTTTCTCTAACTGAATTACAAGTGCAAAAACAAGATTGTGGTCATATCACGTTTAAACAGGCAAAGTTTCAAACATGAAGCCACATCTATTATTCAGCGCAATCTTCTAAAAACATTAAAAGATGTCTTTTGAACTTTGTGGTTATTTTTGTTACAAGACAAAGCCTCTTCAGGTTGAATTTTGCTCTGAAACCAGGGTGTGAGAAACAATTACAGTGCTTTGTGTGTGGCGCTGTGCTGCTGCTTGCTAATCTAACAGAATTCCCTCTTTCCTCCTCTCCCATTTCGTCCTTCCTCCCACCCCTGGGTGCAATCAGATAGTGTTAAAATCATTTAGGTTGGAGAAGACCTCTAAGATCATCAAGCCCAACTGCTAACTTGGTTAATCCAACCTCTTTAATTGTTGAAACACATCAGACCCTACACTGAGCTACTGCTGTCCTGTAACCTGGGCAGAAAACAGCTCTTCTCTATTGCTGTGTCTCCTGCCAGCTGAGAGCTGACCTGGGTCAGAAGGGAACCTGAGGTGCCACAGGAGCTGACGGGAGTGGTGGAAGGATGTAGGTAGAAGTGAAGGAGTAGGAAGGGAGGAAGGAGTGAGACTATGGCATTTAAACGAATTCATGTGTGTTATCTACCGGCATCCCGTGTGCAGCTGTGCAGAGATTTGTCTGAGTCAGTCTTTCCTGCACTCATGGTAACAATTAATAAAAGAAAAGGTGCACTTAAAGTAAGGGTTGAGAGGTTACACTGTTTGCATCCTTAGGCATTTAAAAACTTTTGTAAATCAGGCTGTATTCGATTAACTTTAATTTTGGACTCATGTTCAAACCTAAGTAGGAGTGTAGTCTCCCAGAGTCTGGTGAATCTCTAATCTGCTTCCATTTTAATGCACATTTATGTTCTTTTTACAGTATGGGTAGAGGAAAAGACCTGATAAAAAATTAATAAACACAGATTAGCTGTGTGCACCAATTCTTTTCTGTGCTGTATCAGCAACCTTGCCTCATTGTCTTCCTATCCATTATCAAACAAGGTTTTCTCTAGACTGTGAGAGAGATGTGAATTCAGAGATGGAACTTAAAGGTTGGCAAAAAGCCTGAAACTAGATGTAGGGAGTTAAAAGTATTCTGAGTAATTATTATTCTAGAACTATCCCAAATAGATGTAAATTTAGGAAAATCACTTTCCTTATCTGTAAGGACAAGAGTTCAGCTGATGGAAATCTGAGTTGAAAATATTGCAAGAGCAGAGCAATTGCAATGGGAAGTCAGGATTATTGTACTACAGGGGATTCCAAATCATGATTTTTTACTGTCTCCCATTGGTAAGAAAATGAAAAACCACCTGCATGGTCAAAATTCTGAAATGATGTGTAGGATAAGTGGAATTGACAATTTCACTTTTACTTCATTGATTTGACTTGTCTGTTTTAATTTATAATCTAATTCTGGACTAGAGTAGAAATGTTCTGAATATGGCAACAATACCTGACACACAAAAATTTGTTGTAAACCATAAATATATTTAGATTTTATCACAAATGAATATATTTTTAAAATATTGATGAGGTGAAATCACTGTTTTCTGGAAGAAGGAAGTTAATATTTCCAGCTGAAACATTTGGCTTGAATTATCTCTGGCTTGCATTTATCTAATTTAGGGATGGTGCCATAAAGCCACCTGGGATAAAACCTTGAAACTGAGAGTGGAGTATGTGTAGGGAAGGGATCTCTTAACTGCACCTTTTGGTATTGATTGGCTTTTAGACTTCCAGGAGTGGAAGTAAAAATCTTGATCTACCAGATGTTATTTCTTGCCTTAATTTCCAAATTTATGGCTTTTTCCCCAGCCTGTATATTTAAGAAGTCTTTCTGTTTGCTCCAACAGATCAGAGTGCTCCTCCACTCTTAGTGCTGTGAATGACAGAAGGAAGAAATATCTGCAATTTCTAAGAATCTGACCCCCCTATTTTAATGAAAATATATATTTTATTTTAATTTTCTGAATGTCTCCTGTGCTTTAGATGGAATATTGAGGAGGTATATTTCTTTTGGGGAAAGGCAATGGACAGAGGTTTACCTGAACATAAGTTTGTAAAGGAGATGAGCTAATCAAGGAGGGCATGGACCTGATGGAGTGAGTCTAGACTAGAGCCATGAAGATGCTCAGGGGGCTGGAGCAGCTCTGCTATGAAGACAGGCTGAGAGAGCTGGGGTTGTTCAGTCTGGAGAAGAGAAGGCTCTGGGTGACCTTAGAACACCTTCCAGTACCCATAGAGCATCTACAAGAGAGCTGGAGGAGTCTTTGGACAAGGGCATGGAGTGATAGGACAAGTGGGAATAGCATCAAACTGACAAAGGACAGGTTTAGATTAGGTACAAGGAAGAAATTCTTCACTATATGAATGGTGAGACACTGGAACAGGTTTCCCAGAGAAGCTGTGGATGCCCCATCAGAAGCTCCAGTCTCATTCAAGGCCAGGTTGGAGGGATGTTGAGCAACCTGAACTAGTGGACAGTGTCCCATGGTGGGGGGCTGGAACTAAATGTCCTTTAAGGTCCCTCTCAACACAAAGTATTATAGGATTCTGTGATTCTGTGATTGGTCTTCTCAGTTTGACTCAGCCAAATCTGGAATGCCGACACCAGGCTTATGATCTGCCAAAAGCTCTTGGGTTACTTTTTCCATGGATTCAAGCAAAAATCTGTTACTCAACTCACAAAACAACAGGGATAAATTTTTGGATGTTCATTTTATCTGAGGGGAAAACCTCCTCGCAATGCCTTGTTTGCTGTGGAATTTCCATACTCACAATGAGACAGTCAGTTTAGGGCTGCCTCCACGTAGGTTAGTGAGGCCCTACTGGATGAGATTTGCCAGCTAACAGGCATCCTGTGGAAGGATATGCTGTTGATATCTGTCTTATCATCTCTGTGGGATTCAAGTGCCTGTGTATGTGCTTACACAAAGCTCTGACTTTGTGCACAGGTTCACAAAGCCAAATGCCACATGAAGCCTGTGGGCTGGTCCTCTCTTCCTCTGCTGCTGTCAAAGAGCTCATTTTCCACTTCCCCTGGATGTGTAAGACCCACAGCCACATTCCTTGCAAATGAGGTCTGAAGGAGCAGTGCTGCTGAATGTCCAGGTATGTCAGGGCAGCACCTTCTTGTTGCTGCCAAATTGCCACAGAATCATGATTTTTTGATTAAAAGCTGCATCTGCCTAAGGAGAGCTAAGAGAGAGTCTTAAACTCTACAGCACATGGGAGAGTTTTGGAAATTACACTTGTAGACAATTAAAGGTCACATTTTTTAGCTAAGTCATAGCTTATCACTATGAATAAAGCATTGGTTACTCCCCTGGACTATTTTCTTTTAAGTCCATTAGTGGTATAAATGACAGTTTCTGTATTTGCTTCTTCTCTTGGTATATAGCAGTGAGAGTAGCAAATTACCTCCAAATTCAAAGTAACTGAACAGATAAGCTTCCTTCCATGCTCTTTGGAAAAAAAAAATTCCCCTTCCTAGCCTTAAAGAGCCAGTAAACACCCTGGCAGTCTCCTGAAATGGCACATTGATGGACTGGAAATGAATATCTGATTATCTGAGGAAGGTTTACTGAGGTGTAAGGTGAATTATACAAACAAAATTACGGATTCCCCATCAGTCTTTCTGTGTCTGATTTGGTGGAAAAAGAGTGAGCTGCCATATTAATTTTACTCTGACTTGTTCATTAGGACTAAAAGTTATTCTTACAGACCTGGAAGTTGGGCATCATCTCAAGATCCTTGAGCAGATATGGAGAAGTTGCAGAAAGAAATATGCATGTCAAAAAATAGCCCATCTCTCCCAGTTCCAGCCTTATGCCTGCCCTTGTGCAGCTCAGTTGTGGTAATACTGATGTATGGGGGAGCCTGAAACAATGCAGGTTTAAGGACAATGTTGGTTTTTAAATCTCACCCATTGTTCATTAAGGAGTACTCCCGTGCTTCCCCCCAGCCCCAGAGTGAACTGAAAAGATGGGACAAAAGTGGGAGTGAGTCACTGGTGAAAGAATTTGTACATTTGGCTTTAACCCCTGACATAGGAGCAGCAGTTTTAGCTGCATGACCTCTGTGAAATTAATTCCACACTAAGTGATGTAGAGCTAATTGCACAGGGATTGACAGCAGAGAGCTCTACAGGGGCTCTGTGCATGCACAGCGTTCTGTGGTGACCAAAACTGCCTCATTAGTCCTGCAAGCTTCCCCATTTACCTCCTGTTCTGTACTCAGACTACAAGCTCCTGGGTTTCAGGACAGTGGGAGGCATATTGCTGTCTTCAGCTGGGTGCTGAAATGAATCACCCAGTGTTTAGGTGGCAGCTGTCTAGCAGGACCTGTATGTGGGTTCAAGTGCTCTCTTGACTCTCAGTGGCAGTTAAATGCCCAAAGGACTTTTTAAAAATCCATTAGTGCCTAGTGGCACATTTAGTTGCCTGAATACCTCAATAAATCTCTTTCTAAATTAGTAGAAAATGATAATCAAATTCATTAACATTTGCAAACTGCTTTATGACCCAATAGGTGTATCAACTGTTATTAGCCCAAAGGCAGAGCTACGCTTATCAGTGCTGCCAATATCTAGGCTCGTTTTACTTGGCAGGATTTAAACCTAACGGTTCTTATCATAAAAAGAGAAAGAAAGTGTCATCAGAACTGATTGAACTACATATTGGCTACGTTGTGTTGTAATGGCTGTCAAAGATAAACACAGGGGTGGCTTATCTTATTTCCTAATCGTCTTCAGGTGTAATGTTGTCATTCATTTTGTTAACTCTGTCTTTGTATTTAAACCCAGGGGAGACCACAAACTGAAAAATACGCACTCGGTCTATTTCTGCTTCCTATTGGTCTGTTTGTGGGAATAATCGTTTCAAACTCAGCAACCACAAATGAGTTTATGTTTATAAAAAACTTCCTGAGAAAGCACCGAGGGGACCTGCCACCCTTCACTGATGAGTTGACAACGTCTGCTGCTGCTCACCCCATGTTAGGTGAGGTCTTGCATAAACCTGAGCTGCCCTTGCTGCTTTCAGATCTCTGCAGGTTTATGGGAGCTTGTCCTGTAGGTCTGCTTAATCTTAATCTCCCCAGGCACCCAAATAAGGTGTTCCCTGGATCTTCCTTGTGCAGATAAGGAGAGACTCTGCTTGTTAGAGAGGCAAGATGTCCTCTAATCCATCAGCAGGAAGTGAAGGAGAAGGAGCTATTCCTGCTCTGCTGCATCCATGATCACTGGCGCCAAGGAACAAGCTGAGCCTGAAGAGAGAAGAGCAAAACTGATGCACAAAGCACAGAATGAATACCCTTCTTCTTCTTCTCTTAGAGCAAAGGAACTGATTTTTAATTTTTCTTTTTTTTTTCTTTCCCAGAGCACTGCTGCTTCTGGATAGTTTCTGACCTTGTCCTAAGAATACAAAAGAAACTCACAGTTAGGTTTATCCTAATAATAACCCATGACGGAAGGAAGTAATCTTAGTTTTCTCATTTTATAAATAGGGAACTGAGACTCGAAAAGGGGGATGTATCTTATCTATTTATAGGCATTTGGGCATTTGGTCTAAGCCAGTTGTTTGGGCTCCCTCTGTAGTTGATGCAGGAAGGTAGGCAATTCCAGACAGTAAATACCCCATTTCTTCTTAGCCACTTAATTTAGCAGTGGGAGACTTGGCCTATGCCTAATCCCCTTGGGATCCTGAGTTAGGTGGAGAAGGACTTTGGTCTTCTGACTGTGTGGGTGTTCTCAGAGTTTGCCTAAAATATTCTAATAGGATCAGGGCCCTCACAAAATGCAGTTCTAGCTGCTTTGCTTTGCAAACCCAGCCAGTGGTGTATGATCTCCCCTGCTTAATAGCCCGCTGGTTTGAACAGTCATTTAGGAAGTGAAAGCTCACAGTTCAACCCTGAGAGAGCCTGGGTTTATCCCTCCCAGAAACATGACCCAGATAAGTTACTGTTCTGCTGGGTAGAGTTGTGCTGCCCCATTAATCACAGACAAATTTG
>NW_021940724.1:3028308-3100039 GCF_001715985.3 Manacus vitellinus
TCCATTTCCTGGTGCATGATACTTAATTTAAATTGAGTCACCTTTGAGGGAGAACTGTGTTAGTCCAACACAAGTTATGGGCTAGATACAGGCCTAACAGGATCAGATGGAACAGGAAGTCAAATCAGATGTTTTACTTTTTAATAATGGCTTTAAAATATGAAAATTAATAAACACTGTCCTGTGGTACTACAAAAGCTGGTATGAATCCATTTCATCTCATCTCATCTCATCTCATCTCATCTCATCTCATCTCATCTCATCTCATCATCTCATCTTTTATTGCACATTGCACTTTTAATTTAGGGTAAAATATATGATTCCAGTAGGTAATTCAGGTTTCTCTCCCCTATTTTACAGCTATACATTTGGAATTGGTGTTATCACCATTAAGGCTTAAGCATACGTTTAATGTGCACTTAAACACTTTTTTCAGCTTGCAACCTTTATCATCGTAGTGTAATAAGAACCAAATCATTACAGAGCAGCAGATTAGTTCTCAGAGCTTCTGCACCTTAGGCAGTGATGCCATTAATTCATATAAACTAGGCAGCACTGGGCCTGGCAGGTATTTGGAAGGGAGACCTCCAATGCAAATACATGTTATTTAAATTAACTTCTGGTGAGGCTACTCATGTAGCTACTAAATGTGTGCATGGCATTGAGGAACAGAGATAGGCAGGAAGCCAAAAAGAAGGTGGTAGAACAGAAATGTTAGAGGTGCAATTGGAACTGACATAGGAAATGGGTGTGAAATGAATGAAGACAAGCAAAAATTTCACAGAACCAAAAAATACTTTGGGTTGGAAGGGACCTTAAAGATCATCTAGTTCCAACCACTGCATCATGGGCAGGGATGCCACCAGCTATATCAGGTTGCTCAGGACCACAAATATGCTTGAGGTATGAATCAGATTTCAAATGAACTGCAATATAAATGCATCTTTCCTTAATTCTTCAATCTCTCTGATTTTTTCAGCTTCTAAATGTTGCAGAAAATGATTTTCTGTCTGTATATATCAAATTCATTCCATTAAAATGACTTCTGCTGAACAATATACTGTTCAAAAAAATTCTCTGGATTATTTTCAGAACTATCCAGAAAAGTCTCCATCCTTTACCATCAGCCACAAACTGGGCTGAGACATAAAGGGTGCATCTGAAATGTCTGTATGATCATAGGGTTAGATATCAGGAAGAAATTCTTTACTGTAGGGGTGGTGGGGCCCTGAAACAGGCTGCCCAGAGTGGTTGCGGATTCCCCATCCCTGCAAGTGTTCAAGGTCAGGCTGGACAGGGCTTTGAGCAACCTGGTCTAGTGGAAGATGTCCTTGCTCACAACAGGGGCATTGGAACTGGATAATTTCCAAGTTCCCTTCCAACCCAAACCATTCTATGATTCTGTGATTCTGGTGAACTATCAACATGCAACTAATCTGGGGAATGACTTGTTATCAAAGCTTGATAAGCACAGGGTTTAAGAAGGTAATAAAATAAATAGCTTGGCCTAAACAAAGCAAAAGAAGGATCTGTGGGTTTAGTTTCTTAGCACAATATAAAGTGCAAATGTTGGTCATACCTTTGTTATATTTGTATTTCTATGAGGTTTTCCTTCTGCAGCTTTTCTGGTATCATTCATTCATTGTGTTCTACATTCAGGCTAATCTTACTCAAACTTTTCAGGACTTAATAACTTGGTATCTCTGCTTCTCTGTCAAATATGGTTGAAATTGGCATAAACCCAGTTCTCACCATGGAACAGGTGATGAAAAGGCACAGATTGTGTCACCTCATGCACTTTGTCTCCTAAGGGAATCATATTAAAAAGAGTTTGGGCCATTCATACAGATACCAAGGATAACAATACAAACCATAATTAAAGACAATACAACTAATGGAAGGCATATTAAACCTTGTACTTCGGGGCTTAAGCTCAAGTCTAGCTGTTAGAGAGGATTATAGCTTTATATTACAGCAAATAATTGATTTTCTGGGTCACTTCACACTCACTACCAAAAGGAAAAAAAAAGTTTTAAAAAAGCATCAATTATTTTTCTTCCTCTTCTTGATTATTTTTCCTGACTAGAATGATTTGACAAGACTCTGTAGTAGAGTTTCCCAAAATCGTCTGGAGAATCTAAAGTTGTTCTTCTGAGTAGCAAAAATATTTAATACAGAATTATTTCCTACATCTTTCACTGAGAAGGGAAGCAAAAGGGGAGTCACAGAGTATTTAACTGATATCTGCTGTGAAGTTTTTATTTCTTCTTTATGGTGTCCTCATCTTCTGACTTAGGATTTAGCTGGAGAAGGGGCACTGGGCTGGATGGGTCAGGGTCTGGCCCAGGCAGGTATTGTCCATGGGCCATGTGGAGGACACTCTAGTCTGGAGACCTTCCTTATCTTTAATAACCAATATACTGTTTGATCAAGATGTGACTATTTTTCTCCACAGACAGTGAGAGGAAGGAGGTTCTGACAGCTCAGAGGGTAGGTGGTCTGAATTTTTCATCAGTCCCTTGACCTCTCACCCCCTAAGAGGTGAGAGACTGAAATGAGCACCTCGTGATGAGCAGTGCAAATATAATTTTAAGTGCCTTGCCAGGGTTTTGCACTGAGTTTATGGGTGAGTTTATATGTGAAAAGTAAGACTCACATGTGTCTAGTACAAGGACAATTCTGTTCCAAGCAACCATGATATATATATATATTTACACAGAAAACAGTCAAATCAAACTGAAATCAGGAATTCGGGAATATTAAGTAGACACTTCTTGATATGCATTTTATCCCTCTTTCTCCACCCTTTAAGAAAAGCAATTTATAAACAGCAACAACAACAATTTAGAGAAAGAGTCATGGAATATCAACAAGAAAACAAATCAAGAGAGCTTGCTGCTGCAGTTTGCACTTCCTCTTCACCCATCCCTGCAGTACATTTGCCACTAAAATCTCCAAAAGAGGATTTTACAACTCTCACCATGACTGCCAAAGACACTGCCACCTCCACCCACCCCTTTCATGACAGGCCAAGTGTGAACTGACTCAGATGCTTCACATTAGTGAAAAGGTGAAGTAAAAATTGTTGCAATGAGTTTGGACACTGGTAGGTCATTGGCTCATCTGTACAGTGGTGGCAATAATTCCTACATGCAGGAATACAGATTATTAATTTCATCTGGTGCAATTCTGCTAGTCAGAAGTACTGGCACTGAAATCAGTGTGTTATTCTCAAACAGGGAGGAAATAGGAAACAATCTCTTTAATAGAGAAAAAGTTTCCTTGAACAGAAGAAAGCAGGCAAACAGTAATTCCAGTAAATTACTTCCTTGACATTAGTGATGCTGTATTGACTGATCCCAGTAGAGAATTTGGCCAACACTATGACCAGATCATATTACAGCAAACACTGCTCAGAGCATCTTCATGTAAAACTCATGTAAAACTGGAATATTCCTCAACAAAATTACCAAGAGGAACTGCTTGAAGAAGGGTACGATTTTGTTTGAACATAACAAAATGGTTTTATAAAAGAGGAGTTCAGGACTACAGGACTACTACAGGACTGCCACTGATTCACAACCAAATCCCTGAGCTGAGGGACACTAGAGGCCTCTCATCAGGCTTTCTACTATGCTTCGGCTCATTGCCATTTCCAAATGGCAGGGACAACGTGGAGGCATTTTGCTGCCTCATATTCCATGGATATAGAAGGTCTTCATCCTCACCGTTAAACTAGAATAAAAACAAAACAAACACGATGAACAAAAACAAACATGAATTTTTGTTTTCTTTTGAGGGCGAGAGACAACAGGAAGGTTGGTTTTGCTTCAGTTCTCCGTATTTGAAATCCAATGGGACTTTTTGGTACAAGAGCTTAATTTGGACTTGATGGGAACCCAGTTTACTAGTTAAAGTCGCTGTTGGCTAATACAGTTTGAAGCTGTTCCACAATAAAGCACAACATTCAGCTGTGAGCTTTATCACTGGGACTCATCTGACCTTTCCCAGGTAAGCTGGAATTGCTTAACACCGTGGCTACCCCAAAACTAATAGAACCTTTCAGCATGGCTTAGGCTATCACTTCACTTCCCTGACATCAATTTCTGAAATAAAATAGAAGGCTAATTGGTAAATCAGGTGAGTACTTTTTTCCTACCCTCTTGAGATATAATGGTCAAATACATTTTCAAATCTAAACTACCAATGATACAAAGGTATGACTTAAACACACAAATAAAAGGGAAAGCTCATCACCAGGATGAAAGTTCAACCAGAATTTGCCAGGCCAAATTTATTGGCATTGGTGGGGATGGGTATTAATCACAGTCACCAAGCTTAAGGTATAGTCAGTTTATATCAGCATAGTTGAAAACTTCAGGCAAGAAATGGATATGCAGGAAACAGTATAACTCCTGGGCTTCTGTAACCCCCAAAACATTTTTACCTCATCATATCGTGCCACTGTACTGAAATGCTTTCAGAAAAGTGCAAGAACAAATAGGTTGACTAAAGCATGAATTCTTCAGAAACTGCTTGGTATGTGGTTTTGAAAATGAAGATAGAAACTAATAGGATGCTTAGCATATTTTGTGTTGGATTTTGAAATGTGTAGGGAAGTAAAGCAGAAGGAGGACCTGAACAACTGATCCAAGTGGGTCAAGAACTTAACCATACCCATTCATTGCTCATTATCAGGAGGATTTTGGATAAGGAACAACAAGTGATGTGAATGATGGGTGTGAAAAAGGCTCTTCTAGTTATCAGAGGAAATTCAGAAAAAAAGGAAGGTGAAGAAAGGAGGAAACTACTCAGACTCATAGGTTCAAATCTCTGCTGAACATTCCAAAATAAAAAATCAACCCTGGAGATAGAGGATGCATCAGAACTCACACGGTAACGTGTTTCAACAGCCAATCTGAACACATGGAGACTATCAAGAAAGGAGGGAAACACTAAAGCATGAGGGCTTGTGTGCTGCAGCTGGGACTGTGTGCACCAGCCTCGAGGTACAGTCCCATACTGTTGCTTTCTGCACTTAACGCAGATGAAAAAAGGAGAGTTCCTGCCACAAACCACTTCTAATCTCAGCATAAGGCACAAATATCCTCTAATCACCACCCACGGTACATGAGGTGGGGAACCTTTCTTCTGTGTTAGAGAAATGCACCCCTTGGCAGCACCGGTGTCTCTCGCCCGCTCAACTGGCCTGGTTGGGCATTCCCTTTTTGAGGCCCCATCAAAGCCACCCTGTCATAGGAAAAGAAGGATCCAGAGGCGTCCAGGAGAATGTGTGATCTCTCGCTGGCTGAGGCTTGGGCAGCTCTGCAGGAACAGTCCTCACGGGCACAATCCCCAGGAGTGTTCCACGTGAAGCTTCCTCCAGAGCTTGGCCAGCGCGCAGGAATCCGATGTTTAGAAAGACTTTTTCCTGTCCGTATAAACAATTCAACCACAATAGCCCAATTCCTGGCTCCGAGGCCTCATTTAAATGTTGGTCAGTCGAGGCCCACAATTAACATTTAATTAGTAAACTCATTACAAAGGCAGGAAGTCTCAGACTTTCCCTTCATTCTCTTTCAGGCCTCTGAAGGGAAGGACCAGGCCCGTCTTTGGCTTTCAATTCAGCAGACGGGCGGTTTTTTTTTTTTTTTTTTGTTCCCTCTCCTGGTTTCCCTTTGCTTGCAGAACAGTTGCTTTCCCTGAAGCAGACAGGCACGACCTGAATACGTTGAATGTTTGGCTGGAAATAATCTACTTAACATAAATATTTCCATCTACATTTCACCCTGGATGGCTTCCTTAGTGTTCCCAGAGGACTGAAGGAGAAGTGGTTTTCAGGGATGAGGTGGTGAGGAGCTTGGTCACCTGCATCAGAAGTCTTTGTGGTAGAGGAACAGCCAGAAAATCTGATTTTGTGTGTGATGCTGGATGGTTATGTCTATTGTCTGTGACAACCAGGAAAAAACAGCTTCTTGACAATAGGAAGGGAAAATGGTGGTGGTTAAAATCCAGAGAAAGCACAACGTGGAGGATGGAGGAGACTATGTCTGTGGTGAGGGACCTTGCTGGAAATGTGTGATGGAACTGGTACAGTGGCCTTTTTCCCAGTGTGGAGCAGGGACTTGGAGTTCATACTGTAGATTACCTTACAATTAGGCATTGTTCATCCAGCCACAGAACACAGGACCCCACCTTTGGCCACCTAGTTGCTTTTCATGCAATTATTCATGGAATATGAATTACAAGTAGACCTTGTTTTTAAACAATGCTAAAAAAATCTGAACTCACTGATTTGGAGTATGACAAGATAAATCATAGCACAAATTATGGAAATTTATTCACCTGATCATACCCTGGAGTAGAGAGAAAAGTAAAGATGTCAAGACAAAAAAAGATAATAATTGCAAAACAGGTTTTAAAAAATAGTTTCTCTTTCCCCCCCGGCCCCCTCCTGTCAGTATCTATTTTCCATTGCAGCACAAAGTAGCATTTAAAAAGTCTGTCAGCTGGCATGATATATTTTTTCATTTTCCAATTTTGAGAAGATTTTCTCAGTGTAAACTTTGCAGTTCTCTCTAAACAGAAAGCTGCAGTGCTATCTGTTCCACCAATTATACAAGAGTTGGATCCTCTTGCAAAGAGGGACTGTGGGGAGCAGGAGACACTCAAGGTATGAGGCTTGTTGAATTGTCTGTGTTTTGTCAAAGATGAGGAGATTGCAAGAATTTGTTATGTCATAATATGAACGTCTGAAATCATAATCACCCCTTTCTGGTTGGGATCTGACCATCTGAAAATCAATTTGGCTTTGGATTCATTGCTTTCCTCCACTTTATGCCCTTAACTCATTGTTTAGTCAACATTACACCTTTAGCATTTTTCCCCTTGTGTTCACAGAATTGGAAGGAGACAACTTGCTCATAATGATTTATGGGAGTGCACAGCCCTGGTTCGTTTTGGTTTTGCACAAATGTTAAAAAGCATTTATTATCAGGCAAAGAACTTTTATGTGCTGGGACAAGGGCTTGAAAAAATATTTTCCTTAAGGGCCTTTCACAGATGTCTGTGTATGGACAAGTTATTGAGGCCACAGGTTTTTTTGCAAGGTATCTAGGTCAATATTTAGCAGAATTTTGTTGGAACATCCTGTTTCCTCTATATTTCTTCTGCAGAGAGAGATAAGCTACTGCACTCCTTTATCCAGGGCTTTTACCCCCGTCATCATCCACAGCAATTCCACTCAGTTGGTTGGATCATGGGTTGAGTAGAGCCACAACTTTAACTCCTTTTTTCCATACCTCCCACTGATGCTTTGAAATTTACTCTGAGCAGTAGTTCTGAAAGTTATCCAAAGGATGTGAAGACAGAATGGCTGAATCTTACACTGCTTGCTACCCCGTGTGCCTAAGCATGGGAGTTATCTTGCCAAAAGTGTTCATCTATAAAGCAGAGATCCAAACATGAGCAAATCACCTTGAATCCCTTGCTAATAAATGAAAAAAAACCCAAACAAACTGGGTCAGTAGTGACTAAGGTGTGATTTACCTTCTTCAAAAGTGGAGAAATCAGGTGTTTTCCTCCAATGACTAGACCTTCTCAGATTGTAATGGTATCCTAGACATTCACTTGGAGGTAGGCACCTGTATCAGTCATGTCAACACAGGTGAGATAGATTCATCCCACATGTAACTTAGCTGAATGCATGTAATGTTGTTATTACTATGTGATATGATATTGTTGTATGATCAGGACTTACCGTCAGAAAGGATCATTAAAAAGGCAGTTCCTGATCAGCAGATTTTATAATTGAAAGGACTAATGAAAAACAGGGGAACCTTCAGTCACCCTTCTGGTACACATCACTAGAACTATATGGCACTCTGATGTTTACCAGCACAAAATAGAAAAAAAAAATATTATTTTTTATTTTTTCATTTCATTATCTCCATTTGGGACTGTGATTTGGTTTCAGAACTTCCCTCTAGAGGCCATCCTGTACCAGAGAGGTCTCAGAGAATACTGGAGAATCCTTTTAGATGTGGTGTGAAATAGAGCCTCTTCTCAACCACTACCATATGCTAGTGTCTGAACAGGGAGATCTCAGGTCTCTAGATCCATGCTTCAGTCATGGGTCAGACTGTATCAATTACCAGAGAAATTGCTCAAGACAGGTCAACTTAATTCTCCCTCTGTAGTCTTCATTTCTCTCTACTGAGTGCATGAAATAAGACTAGATATATCCCACCCACACCAAAGTGCCTGGGTAGTCCAAAGCTTCATGCAGGAGTCAGGTACTTCCTGGAGATCCATCCACATTCCATAAGACAGCTTTCCCACAGAGTTTTCCACATGTCCGATCTACAATACAGCAGCTCAAAGAAAACAGGTATAAATGAACTGTGGAAGAATGATTTGGCTTGGGTGGTATCCTGAGAGAATTTTCCACTGTGCATTTAAGGTGAAAACTCCACCAAAACCAGTTTTCTTTTAAATAAAGGAACCCTGGCACAAAATGATGAGCTAATAGGCTGAATCAATTGTTTTACAAAACACATGATTCCCTGAAACAGTAAAGGACTGGCCCTATAACACAAGCACTGCAAGTAAAAGCATAGTCTTAGTTGTATCAGTTCACTTTTCTTTTACTATTCTTCTTTTAAATTAAAACTAAAATCAGGTATAGAAATAAAACAGACCAGAGTTCATGACCTATTCAGGAATGCAATTAGCCCATAAAAATCATGACTGGGATTTGTTGCAAAGTAGAAACATGATCCCTTAAAAAAAGTTACCCCTTTGCAAAGTACTAAACGATAGGGAAGAACAAAATAAGGGAGAGATGAACCGTTTTTATTTTAACCCCACTTCCCTCCCTCCTCAAGCAGAAAGAGCTGTAAAAGAAAAGACCCATCACCTCCTGTAGTCAAGTTTCACAGCAAACAAGAAGTCCCGAGCAACTCTGTGATTACTTTTATCTCTGTAAGACTAATCCCATGATAAACCTCTTGTTTCCTATACTTGATGTACCACTATTTTACTAGTCCTGAATGCATCGAGCACATTGTGGATGGCTCACAATGAACAAACAGAACCTGACAGTTTCCTTCCTTAAAATAAACAGAAGTGGTACTTAGACACAGTTCAAAGAGTTTAGCACTCCCAGAATGGCTATTATCACCCTTTAGGTGGGCATGTAGACCCAGTTTTTCATTGTAGTGAAGGCACCTTTTTTAAATTTTTCTCCCTTCCCATTTTTTTTACTGGCAGTAAAATGACGATATGATTGCCAAGGCTGCTTTTTTACAGTCCTCTGCTTCCACTTTCCAGGCCAAGTGATCTATGTGTTTACACCACTGCTTGTTTACTTCCACCACCTTTTCTGAGGAAAAAGTGATGCATTAGGACTTCTCAGAAAGCATTTTAGCAAAAGGGACACGGTGCTGGACTGTTAACCAAGAGCTAGACTGTTAACTGACTGTATTTTAAGAATGATATTAAAGTGACCTCTATGAGGCCTTTGATCCAAAGATTTTTCAGCTTAACAGCTACAAGTGATGTAGAGTAAAGCTACCTACATATTACCCTAAAGGCTTTGACTCATGTGTGGTCGCAAATTCTGTGGTACCTACAGTGGAAACAAGCTTTTTAAGAGACTTCCAGTGCTCTTGCCCACACAGAGTTCATAAAAGAAGTGCTGTGAAGTCGAGTGTAAATTAAAGCACGGTTGTTATTCTGAATGAAACTATTACTTGAAATTTCCTTCATCATTAGAGTCTGCGTTCATCCTGTGTGAGTGTAAGGGACTGCCCAGAATGTCCAAAACTTCTGGGTTATGCACCAAGAGGGTGGGGAGAAGGAAATTTATATCCTCTATCAATAAATATCAGATTTTTGATGGACATACTGGAACAAGCCCAGTGGAGGGACCCCAAGATCGCTGGGGACAGAAAATAGAAACTGAAACCGAGGTCCTGGCTGGCTCAGCATTAAGACAAGATTCAAGATCATTTACAAATTAAGTATTGCAACTACCTTATGGTGGGTGGAGGAGGGGTTGAATCAAACTCTTCTCAGAGTGCACAGCAACAGAACTAAGGCAACAGACAGGAGAATACAATACTGTGGACGTTTTTTTTTCACCTTGAGGGTGGTCAAACAGCGTAAAAGAGGCCTGTAGGGGCTGGGAAATCTCCATCCTTGGAAATATCCGGATTTCAACTAGGTGGGACACTAAGCAATTTAATCAAATTTCAAGGATGGTTCTGCTTTGAGTGAGGGGTTGGTTCATGTGATGTCCAGACTTTTTTTAAACCTATGTGTTTTCCCAGTAAGAATGTAAAGAAAAAGCTTTTTCCAGTGGACATTTGGACCTTTGCCTCAGGCAGTCAAGATCCTAAACACCTGAATAAAGGAAGGCATTAATATCTGTACCTCATACACATTGTGTACTTTATACATTATTAGTGCCATGCAGCTCCAATCAGGTGTGATTGAATTTTCCCTAGAAGTGGCTCTCTTTATAATGCCATGTATTTCATGGAAAATGTCTTTCTGCTGCTAAAAAAGGGTGGGAGAGAAGCTGAAAACTGAACTTTTTTTTTTTTTAGATGAAATCCTTTCCTAGTTTGTGGGGCAAACTTTCAGGTTTTCAGGTCCTTGAGAAAAATTTCCTTTTTCCCCACAGAAAGTGCATGAGTTTTCCGACAAATTTTATGCAAGTCTGTAACTGTCAGTTTAGAATCATAGTATAATTTAGTTTGGATAAAAGCCTTAAGATCATTGAGTCCAACCATTAAGTCAGCACTGCCAATACCTCCAGGGATGGTGAGTCCATCACTGCCCTGGGCAGCCTGTGATGATGGTCAAGAGAGAAATGTTTTGGCCAATCCTTAAAAACACACTGAAGAAGACATCTCTGTGAAGAAGCCTATTCATTTTGAGCTTATAACTCCCAAAAGAACAGCTTAGATACCTCCTGAAGTGTTCCAAAAGGGTCAGAGGTTCAGAGAGATGTAAAAAGGTAAGGTTTAGGGTTGTAATCCACAATATGCCAGAAGGAGAAGTGGAATGTTTCCTGGTGCTGTTGGGTTTGTCACAGGAGGGAACAGGGTGATGTTTGACCATTGCAGCCATGTTAAGAAACTTGTGCAGACACTATTCTTGGATTAGATTTTCAAGAAATGTTGCTGGTTTAGCATTCTTGGTTAGAAGGTGTGAGCAAAACCAACACAAACAAAAATCCCCAGTCCAACCAACAGAGATGTGCAGAAATGGTCTCCCCTCTTCTGCCATTGCAGTGACCACAGTTTGATGCCATCTCCCATGTGTTGGTGGCATTGTGTCAGCTTTAGTGACACAGGGGACAAAATCAGGAAAGAGCCATACTGGGAAACTGCAGCTGTGAACACACCTCCCAGCCAACCTCCTCTGCATTGGGGTCCCACTGGCAGCAGACCTATGGGAAGATCTGCTGTGGCCTTTCCCTGGGGCTGAAACTCCCTGGCATTACTCCTTTTGGCACATTGACTCCCAGGCAGAGGGAATATCAGTGTATGCAATATGTATCTCCCATTGCATGGAACAAAAAAAAATAAATGACAGGAATGAATGGCATAATCCTTATGTTCCAAATATGATACTTGACAGGACTGTCTCTACCAGTTTGTCAGTGCCAGCAATGATTCGACTGTATAAATCAGCTTTGATTTTTTCCCAGGTTGCCAAGGCTGGAATAACCTGTAACACTGATTAGGTTGTGGGTGTTTTGGAGCCCTCCTAATTTATTCAGGGAGGGGTAACCATACCCTTTTCATAGATGGGTAAACTGAGGCCCAGGGAGGGGATGCTAAGCAGGAGTTACAGTGCCACAGCCTGCGAGAGAAGGCAGCTCTCCTTATTCCTCAGTGCTTGCCTTTTAACCACTAGACCATGAATCCTGTTTGCTTTGTTTTCTTGGGTTTTGGGCATGTTTGTTTTCCCCTTTCATGTACCTAATGATGCTGGTCCCTAGCAGGCAGTGGACAGCTGATAGATTACAGGGAATTGGAAGCAGGACGCTTCACCAGCTCCAGGGCTATTTAACTCTTCTCCTATGGTGCTGGCCTGGGTCCCTCCCACTCGTGCTCATATAACATCCCTGGGGCAAGGACAACAACTGCCTAAATGGAAAAAGGAAACATTTCCTGTGCCCTTAACTACTTTTAGTGCAGTTTGGCACCTTCAAAGGAAGCAGCGTGCTCAGCTCACAGTCAGCCAGCACTAAGTGGGTCTTCAGAAACCTGTGATTTTGGTGGACAAATCCATCAGAAACTGCACACTGGGAGCACAGCTCCGCACTCCCAGGTAGCTGGGAACTACTTGTGACCTCTCTGATACACAGGAGCCCAAACTGCAGAGCAAAGAGCTCCTGAACAGGCTACCCCACTCAGGTTGGTTTTCACTCTCATTTCACACAACTTCATTTTATGCTCCCTCTGTGTCATTCATCACAATCTCTGTGCCCAGGTACTGATGAATCATCTTCGCTTCTGCCCCTCTCCATTCTTCCACTGAAGGCTCCCGTTAACAGATCAGAGAAAAAGAGAGACACAGAGAGGCAGGGCCACCAGTGCCAATGTCTGAGGAGCCCCTTGCTCTTTCTCTACCTCACAGCATCTGCAAAACTGTTAAACCACAGTCCTGCCTAATTTACTGGCAGAGAGGACCAGCCTAAGCCAGTGAAGCAAAGGGATTTTTGCAACTGTTTTAAATGTATCTGTAGACATTGTTTCTCAACTTTTTTCCATTTCCCCCCCCTTTTTCCAGCTGGACACTCCTGTTTCCAGTGTTATCATATCTGAAAAAAACCCTGTAATAATCTTGTATGCATAGGAAAATGGATTAGATAACATTTAAACTCTTATATGAGTTTTTTTCCTGCTTTGTTCTCTCATGCACTTGCATCTCTCAACTGGCTGTAGTGCAGATCTGAATTTACCTAATAATGTGCTCCGCTGGAAGTTAGTCTTAGTCTTTGGTTTCAAAAAGCTGAAATGCCTTAAAAGTAGCACTTAAATACATCAGCCCCAAGAAGAAACCTCAATATTTTTTAAATATCCCAGTACTGCTTTCAAGACAGCAGAGGTTAACTGGTTATTACTGGGATTTTCATGGTGTCTCCTATGGTGTCCAAAACTCCACTACTCTAACTGTTGTCTAAAACCAGATCAAAAGCAGGACCTGCTCCAAAAACTTGAGGAAAAAAAATATTTTTTGTCCATATTGTATAACAGTGATGAACAGAGTGGTGTTTCCTTGGAGAACAGGACTCCCCTACTATGCGGCATTGATCCCAAAGTTGTGGGCCTGGGCTTCCTGTAAAACCAGCAGAGTAAAAAGCTCCTTCAGGGCTTCCTTTGCTGACTCATCCCCTGTCCATTAGTCTTCTGAAATGCAGGCAATGAGATACATACCCGTGACCATACCTGTTCAGGGGAATGAACTTCTCTTACCATGCTTATTTATGAGGATATTGTCTATCAGGTTTAAGGACCTGTAGCTGATGCTGTAGGACAAAAAATAATAAAAAATGGATACAGACTAGGGAACACCTGAAATGTCAGTATTATCTCCAGTTGCCAGAGGCAAAGCACTTACTGGGATTATTCTCAAATTATTTCACCATTAGAGATTCTAATTAAAATGCAAGCCCTGACTGAGCTGGGCACTGCTAACACAGACTCTCCAATCCAGGAAGCTATGATTTTACTCTTACTGTGTTAAGGAGGGTTGTGCTATGTTTGTGAGGGTCTTACCAAAGTCAAAAGGACGAAAAAAGGGAGAAAAACTATATATGAGTGCTGGAACACCTTGGTCATCTGCTCCACCTCCCCCAAAAGAAACGAGAAGCTGCATGAAACATTTTCCCTCCTTTTTTTCCCATTTCTTGGGGAAGGAGGAGTCGGGCCCTTCTCAGTGGCAAGGGGTTTCATCGCCCTGCAAAACCAGGAATCTTTGCTGGCCCTGGGAATGCTGCATCCCAGCGTGAGGCATGTGAAAGAGGCCACATGGTGAATGTCACGGGAGCTGTGGGTGGGTGCGAAAGAGCAGGAGTGAGGACAGTGGTGCTGAAAGGGGATCCTGTGAATGAGGTGTGACTGATGCCCCGTGGCAGCCCCCTGCTATTTAACAGGCAAACAGGGAGATGCACGTGGTTCATAGCTGCATCAGCAGTGTTCTAATTCTTTAACAAGCTCGGGAGGGATTTATAGTTTTGAAAGAATCACAGCTTTTGCTTAAGCGCTGTGCTCCTGTGGGGCATTGAAAGAGTCCTCAGTCACTAAAGGAAAGTTTCTTCAAACATGACCTGTTCTGTCTCTTGCTAGGACTGTCTGATGCCAAAGGAACCAGAATCAGCGTCCTCCTCGAGTAAACCTCCCTATTTTTCTGTGCCATGTCTTTTTAGGGAGAACTTCGTATAACCTTGAGACACCTTCTACTATGACTTTGAATGAAATCGAGAGATTAAGGCTTGAATTTTCTTTGAAAACACTTATTCATTCAAACTGAGATGTTTTTGCGGAAAAAAACCCCAACAAAACAACCCAAAAACCAACCCACCCATCCAAAAAGCCAGACTGGTTTGGTTGAATTTCCTATTTCAAAATTTAAAAGAAAAGCTTTCAGGAGACATCATTTTGATCTTTCTTTTTCAAAAGACATGTTAAAATGAAAGCAATCTTCTTTTGAGCTGTTTAACCCCAGTAGTTCCTAAATACATTAATCATTTCTGGAAATGAATCCAGATCCTCGAAAGGACCCAAGTGTTTCTCTGCCTTTTAAGAGGAGATAGATGTATGAGAATTTTGCCTAGTAGGGTTTCAGGGGTGTCTTCCTATTACAGGAGCACTTCCTATGACATGCACTGAACATGAGTTTGAGCCCAATTTTTGTATACCCCATAATAATGCCGTAGTTACCAATCCACATGTTTCCTGACACATAGGGAAGCACCGTGTCTGTGATGGAAATGCCTGTGGGTGGCAGATGTATGAGGAGAAATGTTTTGAGCACAAGCTGAAACCTCTGTTCTGCTCCAGAGCCCTCTACACATGACAGGACTGGATGTGCCCATGGGTTGTATCCGGCAGTACCTGGTCCTGGGCAGAAGAGAGATGACAACAAATGAGATGTCTGTCATCCAGACGAGAAAATGGACAAGGGGGCAAAGAAGTGAAGCTCATGTGTGGTGTATGAGGCTTGTCAGGACCCACTCTGGGTAACAGTCCTCCAAAGTTGATACAAAATACTATTTTCCAGAGACAGGGATCCCACCCTTGTTTTCAGTGAGCAACCCTTGGTTGAGCTGCAAACTAGTCCTCTGCTCTCCTGTGACATAGAGATGTGCCTGGAGCTTCTGTTTGTGACATTTTTTTTGGTCATTTTACTTTTCATATTTAAGAAATGCAAGAACAAAATAGAAATGCTCTAATAAATATTTACCCCATCTTTAAAAACAACATGAAACCACAAAATCAGAAGAAATTCAGTTTTCAGAATAAATAAGACAGCTCTAAAAATGTGACTGAGAGAGGGTCAGGCTGCAGCCAGCTGCAGAAAGCATTGGTGGTGGGTGAGTCTGATAATGTGGAGTCTGGGGGTGGAAGCTGTGGCAGAAGAGAAGGTCATGTAGCAAAGGCAGGGGAGCTATGACTTTACACCAGCTGAGGATCTGTCTACAAGCAGACACAATGGCAATGCTAAAGTTCACAGGGGATGCTTGAGAGGCCCACTACATGGAAACACTTTTCTTTCCACTACTCATCAAAGCAGAAAGTGAAAAAGAGAAACCAAGCCTGTTTTTTTTTTTTTTTTTATTCAGTGAGTCTGCTGCACAATCCATCTCCCTTGAACCCTGTGCTCTGACGATCCCCTCCTGAGCTGTGATCTCTCATTTTGCTCATGTTAAATGAATGAAGAGGATGGCATGAGCAGCAGTTTGAAATGGATGCTGCATGTGACAGCTTACCCCTCAGCTGGAGGATGCAGCATTTGTAAAGTGGAGGTTGAGCTGGAGCCAGGAGCACTGTGTCCTCTCCCTTGCAGCTCTGAGCTGGTGCTGAGTGACAGGGAGGAAATAGCTGTGAAGATTGGCTGGGTTTATTAGCTCACGCTCAAGTGCTCTAATGGCAGGCAACTTTCACCTGCATGAGGCTGATTTCATCTATACACTCACAAATACACCATCCAGGTAAGCACTTTCAAGCATATAAGAGAAAGGTCCCAGTCCAAACCCTGTCTATGAGCACAGCTGGGATGCACAGGTTTACAAGGGTAGGGGAAAGAAGGGAGTTTTAGCCCCCTCATTAGCCTGCACCTCCTTTCCTTCGTGGCCAAATATCTTTTGCTCCCAGCTTTGCTCTTCAGCAGTGTTGCAGGGAGAAAGAGGTGGTGAGAAGAGCAAGCATGGGGACAAGTCCAATGTGATAATGCCAGAAAGAGAGGGGCTGAACCCTCTCCACTAATACATTGGCTCCTTTCCCTTTCACTGAGGCCTGACATGTCCCCAACCCCAGTCCCCACTCACTTTCTGTGGTTCCTGGCCAGGATACTGGCTTGTTTTTCTGAAGCCTCCCACTCAGACCATCTCCCCATCTCCTGGAGGTACTGCTGTTGTCATGTCCCTGGCTCAACATTTCACCTTCTCCATTAACTCAGCATCTCTGTTGCCAGAAGCAACCAAAACTATACTACCAATACAGAGGCTCAACATTAAAAGAGAAACTTTTGGCACACCTGTTTTTCTCTCCCCTTTCTGAACTGTCCTGGGTGATGTCTTCTCCTTTCTTGTCACCCCACAACATGCACATCAGCTTTTAAAAGTTAATATCTACAGCTTCATGCAAATTTAACTCTTTTTCATTTCTATTTGACTTTACTGAGCCACTGGCTGCTTTGTGTTGCAGCATTGCTTTGCCTTGAAGCTGTGCTGCACTGCACCTTTTAATGTCTGAGAATTGGATTTACTTTATTGTAATTTCTTAGACAGATGCTCTTTTCCATCTGAAATTAATGTGGTGGGCAGGATGGACCTCTAAAGAAAACAGGCTGTGGGTAATGCCTGTTAACTGAGCAAGGGGTTAGGTCTTTCCTGCCCTCTTATAGAGCTATTCCCATGGAAGGAATATTTTATGTAGACTTCTTGGTGGTGTGTGCTATATTTCCTCCTGAGAGCTCTCAGGCTGACCCCAGTGGTCCTGACTACTGCAGGTGACTGAAAGCTCAAAGAAGGCTGAGCAGGGCAAGGGAAGGTACTGGTGTTTGTCCTTCATCTTTACTTACATCTGTGAGAAACACTTTGGGACTGCTCATCAGGCTGATCTGGGCACTGCTGATCTCTGTGCTTTGCCAGAAAAGCACCAAAAGGGAACTTCCTCTATACTTTAGTTGCATCTTCTCATGTTTTACTTCATGCCAAAAAATGCCCATGCCCTCTCTTCTGTGTAGACAAGAAATTTTGGCATGTTACCTACAAGTGTGGGGAGAAAAAAAAAAAGAAAAAAGAGAAGGAAAAACCTCTATAAAATGTATCAATTTCTTTGGCTAGCGCTGTCACTGAAAAATGTGCTGCTGCTTTTTTTTTGTTTTCTTTTTCAGAGTGATTTTTTGGGTTATGATGGAGTCAGTTGACAGCACTAAGCTCAGGAGTTGTGGTTAATTAGTAGCCAGTTTAGGAAATTATGTTATGGTTACCTCATCATTTCTTAGCTTAGCAGCTTTCCTCCTCTTCCACCTCCCCCTTTTCTCCATCCCCTCCAGCCTTCCCTACCCAGGAATATTAATTTTCTTCATGACATCTATGTTGCACATGTGAACTCAAATCTCCTAAACACACCTCAGCATCTCGGCTCTCCAGGAGTTTGAAAACACACGTGAATTAACCTTTTTTTTTCTGGCATGGAGACTGACCACAGAAAACCAATCCCAAACAGAAAATGCATCGTTTTTTGCTTCCCCCTCACCACACTGGTTTTATGTTGGCTCTTGACGCTGCAACTCCTTACCAGGCACCCAGTGTGATGCTGGGCTGACCTCCACCTGCCCTGTGTTTGTTGATGATGAGCACAGTCACTTTCACCCTCTGCCATCCTCTCCCATGTGAAAATCAAAGGGGAAAACAAGCAGCAGGAAGAAGCAACCAACCAGGTCCCCTCGACAAGTGGTGGCAACGTGCAAAATTAAAACCAAAAACTGTGGAGGGGGAGATAAACCCCGCAACTTCAAAGGTATTTTCTAGTGGGATATTTTGAAATCAGACATTCGCTAATAGTGGCAGAGGAGGAAGGGGAATGGGAGTGCAGAGATGAAGGCCTTGGGTTTGCTGGTCTCTGTTCAACTCTGCACTCAGCCAGGCCTTGTTTGGACCTGCACAGTGTCTCAGGATAAAAACCCAGGGTAGATGCATGGGAGAAGCACCCATCTACCAAGTTTTGGCCCAGAATAACTTTAAATTGGCCTTTTGTTATTCTTCTTCTGTTGATCTATCAGTGATAGGGTCATTTTAGTTGTTTTTCCTCCTCAGTGTGATGGAGGTTTTTCCTCCTCAGTGTGATGTAGGTCCCTAAAGACCTGGCCACTTTAGGGAAGGATGGCTGATGTGCAAACCTCTGGAAAACAAAGGTTTGAGCTTTCAAAGCCTGAGCTGAAGCTCTGAATCATCTTATTGGTGTGGCCACATGCACATCCTCCGTAACAGAGCATGAATAAACACTTGCATCACACCCCCACCACTGTGCAAAATATAAGCATTTCACCAAATGCTGTTCTTATTCTTCTCTACCTTGGCTGTTTTGGTTTGTTTTTTTTTTTTTTTTCCCCCAATTCCTTCTGTCTTCATCTCTCATGCCACACAAAGATCATGCTGTGGTAATTATCTCCATTGTCTTCTCTAAGAGGGTCTAGATGTGGGTTGTGACCTTCAAGATTCTCCTGACACATTGTCTGTACTGATTGCTTCTCCTATGCCGGTTCCCCCTTCTCTGCAGTGGTCACACCCCCAAGGCATTTTCAGGCTGAGTGGGGTTGGCTCATGAGTTAGTAATTTCTTCAGCAAGCTTATCATGTTTTTTGTGGCTTTTGCCAGCCCTAAAAACTTGTGCTGCTCTTCTCTGTACCCCTACTACTTAGGATGGATGTGAGGGGTCTGGAAATGCACGTGATCATGCACACATACTGTCCCTGCAGCTGCAGGAGAAGGAGTTTTACTTCCCAGCAGTGATCACAATATTGAGACAGGCCAAAATCACCCAGGCTTTGCCATATCACATTTCAAGGCAGAACTATCTGTTGCCTCTCAGGCAGTCTTTAGGCCAGGGAAATAGGTTGTGCCTGGAAATAAATAAATGCGTTACTGAATTTTAAGCGGGACTTTGCACTCAGGATAAATCAAATTTCAAATCATATGAGCTGGCTGTAGCCAGTGCCAGCAGTGGGATGTGTGGGGAAGGCTAATATATGAATTCTATCCATACAGTTGGTTCTAACTGTCATTGAAAATTGCATGAGTTGAAACACCTTAATATTTTTCTGGAAGTTTTGTGTGTCTCATCGAACATCTTCTCTCCCCAGGTTTGTCTTTACTGAACAATGTATTTCAAAGGCTTTTATCAGCCATTGTGTTTGTGTCTGTTTTCCCAGGAGGAATCTCCTTTTCCTCTCAGCTACCCAGGCAGTGCATCTCCTAGGGCAGCTTCCTGGAGTAGCTCTGTCCTCACTTGTGGGTCTCAGTTATGGTGGTCCCAGAATGGGGAGCTGTGGGACTGGATGGGGGAAGTGGGAAAGACATTTCCAGTAGATCCGCATCACTCTTCTTGTCCAGGAGACATTGGAAGTATCTATCTATCTCCTACTCTGATCCACCATTTTATTTTCTGTGGATGGCAGGTTTCTGGGGTCCCTTGCTGGCTGAGGGACCCGGGCTTCATCTTGGTGGTTCTTCTGGTGGTTTTCAGCATTTCTCAACCATCAGGATGGGATGCTGAGAGCCAAAGACAGCACTTAAGCTCTGTGGAGTAAGTGACCTTACCCAAAGGGAGGATCTGCTGCTTTCCCTGTCTGCTGAGAGGGGACAAACCATGGGAGTTCCAGCCTGGCCAGAGGCACAGCAAAGTGCCTGCTGGCACCTGGGCTGGGAGCCAGCTCTGAAGTGTGGCTGGAGCTGGAGGCAATGTCCAGGCAAGTGGGCACCTCCTCTTCCAACACACCCATCTGTGCCTCATCCAACATGCCTGAGGGATACAGCTGACAGCTATTGCAAATCCCTGGTATAGATGCTCAATAACTAGTCTAAGGTTCATTTTAAAAGCCTTAATTTTTTGGGGTTAGATTGCCCAATAAAATTCAGAGGATGTTTGCTCCCATCTTGATCTGTCCATAAGGAAAAAAGATTTTTGCTGTCACTCAGCGAAATAATAAACAGGCTTTGCTTTTTCACTGTAGGCAAACCACTGTGCCTTCCTGCCCCTCAGTCTGTCTGTCTGTCTGCATGCTCTCTCCTACCTCTCTCAGCAGCGTGAAAAGCTTCAAACGCTCCAAAATCTGGCATCCTGATGCAAAGCAGAGCTATTTATTTTTTCACTGTTCAACGCAGGAATCTCTTCTGGGGGTGGCTATCATTTAAGACTGAGATTCAAGGGATGCTGCACTGTGGTCTCAGCTTATTTCTCACCCAGCTGGATGCATTTCAGGGGTGTTGTGCATCAGTGCTTTGAGCAACACTTGACTCCTCAGATAGCTATGCTGAAGTCAAAGGGCATCTTCACTGAGTGAGGTGTTATTTCCAGGGGGGCAGACACATCTACACCCTGGCTCAGCCTATTTTGTTTTGAATCCCTTATAAATACTCAGTTGCTGGAATGAGCTTATCATCTGAGAATCTCTTTTTTTTTTTCTTTTTTTCTTTTTACCTCTTCGGTGTAAGTTGTTTTTAATCTTTGTGGCTGAGTGGAAACTGGAAAAAAAAAACAACCTTAGCCACAGAAGGCAAATTAAAAGATCTTTGAATTTTATTTTTTGCCTTAGGACTTCTAGGTAGGTTTGCAGTTTTTAAAACCTGACAGTTACACCTTGCAGACAAACAGCTTAAAGCATCGATGCCCAGTCCCCTGAGCAAGTCTAAAGCCTGGGGTTTGCAATGTACAGCTTTTTTCTACCCATGCTCTGAGGGATGATTTTAAATGAGTTTAATTAAATCAGAGAAAAGTCCCCCCTGATGGAGACATTCATAATCATAGAATCATAGAATATCCTGAGTTGGAAGGGGCCCACAAGGATCATTGAAGTCTAACTCCTGAAATAATCTGAAATAAGTGTCTGGAATGACTCTGTTTCATTCATTTAATTGAACCTCTAGATAAGATGCCTGAATTAGGCTGATGTGGTGCAAACACCAGCCCTTTTGTTGCTTCTCACTGTTTTCTGGGTGTCACCACTGGTCAAATATAAATGTGATATAACTTCCTTGTCCTCATCAGCTAATATTACTGCAAGAGTAAAAAAAAAAGAAAAAGAAAAAGAAAGAGAAAGAAGGTGACATTAAACCAGCTAAAAAATTCTCAGGAGACCTGTCAATCAAGAAAGATATTTACTGAAGCTTCTATTGACCCATATATGCTCTTATCTAGAAACCTTTATCTTCTAAGACAATGTTGACTAACAGCTTTTCCTTTACTCTTGTTTCTATCTTAAAAGAATAACAAATAAGCTTAATTCTTCACAAAATCTTTAGCAAATGCCTTTTAAGCCTAACACAATGGTAGTTATTTTAAGAAGGATGGCTAAGCGCTGCAACACTTTTCTATTTTTCTGTCTTCGTTTTTCATATTGGAGCACTTAATCACAGTTAATCTTTGTGCACAAGGAAGGCACATTAACTTTGTTTGCACAGGACTGATATAAAAGCTTTCAACTCCTCTGTTCCTGTATTCATCTCCCTGGTAAGCTTTACCATTTTAAATAACAGATAAAGGCAATGCTGAAGATCCAGTGATACAGTCTATCCTTGCTCAAGTAACTGCAGGAACTAGACTGCAAGCAAACTTGGAGCCAGCCTGAAGCTGAGCATCTGCAAATCCCATTGGGAGGTTAGAGCCGAGGAGAAGGGCAAGGTTTGTAAGGGTGTATCAAAACCAGCAAACTGAGAAGATGCCAATGGTCAGGACAGGTGAAAGGAGGCCACCTCCCTGTACAACCAGGACATTCAGGTGTCTCTGCTCCCTGCAGACACAAACGAGCCTCGTTGCTGGCACTGCGGCCACCTCCTGACATTTGTGTGTGTCCTCTCCCTGTGTTTGCTTCAAAGGCTACAGTAATCACAGAACTACAGAATCATGTCATGGTTTAGGTTGGAAGGCACCTTAAACACCACCCAGGTCCAACCTCCTGCCATGTGCAGGGACACCTTCCACTAGACCATGTTGCTAAGAGCCCCATCCAACCTGACCTTGAACACTGAGAGGGGTGAGGCATCCACGACTTCTCTGGGCAATGTTTGGTAAAGAGTCTTGTTTTGATAAAGTTATATTCTCCAAGGCTGTGAAATTGAGGGCTGCACTGAAGTCAGTGAGCCTGAAATTAATAGAATTTCTTTTGGACTGACTGTGAATTTCACTGTTGAGGGTAGTGATAATTTAAATGCCTTTTATGGCCTCTTTACTCTGTCAGAGTAATAAAAGGGGGCTTAGTCTTTGGCTACACCCAAAAGTTGCCCTGCTTAATTACCTTTGAATAGTAAAAGTAATAAAAAACTCTTTGCCTTCTCCCTATCCCACTCACACCTACTAGAGCAGATCTGCTGGTATAAATGTACCAGTGTGGGACATGAAGGGAATTAGAATGCTGTGGCTTGGGGGTATTGGCTGGAAGGAGAAAGCTCCATGTTAATTCATTAAGTGAGACCTGTTTCTGGGATTTTTTTTTCTTCTGTCTGATTATATAGGTATGAGCTTAAACTACTGAACTCAGGAGAAATTCTGGGCTCTTGGGGCTGGATCCATGCCATGGCCACATTATGATTCCATATTGGAGGAGTCTCAGAAGTGCTCTGAAACCTGTATATGTTTATTTGTACGGGAAAAAAGCCTTGATGTGGGGACCAGAGGGAGCAATGGTCCCTAATGCTGGCACCTGGAAACCAGGGCTCTGGGACATTCCATGGAGCACATCCTTGGCTTTCTCTAGAAAAATCAATACAGAAAAAACCTGAGAGCTGGAGAGAAGAGATCCCATGACAACTCCAGTAGATATTAAAAGACAACTGGAGATCCTCATTTGCTGACTCTTGCCAATTCTGCATCCTGTTTTGTGTTTGTTAGGATCCAGCAAAACACAAGCTGTAGGTGTTGCTCCAAACTTTCTCTGTGTCTGTCCAGACATTTCTGGGAGCTGTTTACAGAGACAAAACTGAAAAAAACACTGTGCATATTTTGGCCAGGAGCCATTTTGGTTTGCTATAAAGTGCTGTAGTATACCTAAATATCTATTTGCAAACAAACACATCAAGAACAATTGTTTGGTGGTCAGAAGAAGCAAAGCTGTCCTTGCCCTTTCATCCCAAGATGAGAGGACATTTAGATCAGACTGAGAAGCAGATAGACTGTTGGCTGTTGGGTCTTCTTTTTTTTTCTGGGTGTTTTCTTTCTTTCTTTTCTGTTTAGTTTCAGTTGTACTATTTCACCTTAGCAGTAGTTAGGTACAAGAGGGCTGTGTAACCTGTATGCTGACCAGTCATGAGGGAGACTCAGAGGCCTGAGAGTCAAAAGGTTACACTCAAAGGACAAGTCTATAACAACAAATAGACCATAGCCCTGAGGGCAAATGGCACAAAATGGCTCAACCATAGAGACTCATTCTCTCCCTTGTTGCCAAAGAGTTTTACCTTCTCTGCACTATTCATTTGCCACATATATCACAGAATCATGGAACATCCTGAGTTGGAAGGGACTCACAGGGATCATCAAGTCCAACTCCTGGCCCTGCACAGGACAACCCCAAGAATCCCATCAAGTGCCTGAGAGTGTTGTCCAAGCACTCTTTGGACTCTGTCAGGCTTGGTGCTGTCACCACTTCCCTGGGGAGCCTGTGCACCTTTGAAATGCTCTAAGACATATTGTCTTTCCTCTTGATGTTGCTCAGAAGACAATAGGTCTTCCATAGATCCCAAATCATACTAGACAGTCTGGTGCAAATGCTACGGATATTCCAGGGTTTCACTCCAGGTATCAGGTGTTGGCAAGTGGCCAACTGGATGAAGCTCCTGGAAAGTACAGTCACTACCAACAGAAAAACCCTGATTGGTGGGCCAAACACAAGTGTCTGCCTTAAGGTAATCTTAAGTAAATCTTAAGAAGTCACTGACAACACTGCTACCTCCACACCAGGCCACAGTGGGATTTCATAGGTCAACACAGAAACACTTGAATTTGGATACTTTATCTGCTAACTAAATCTCATTCCAAATTCCTACTTGAATATCTAATACCACTTGAAATGCATGAGCTGATTCAGGGATCTGACCATGGATATCTAAGGCTCTATATCTTACCCGCTTTGTAACAATAAAAGAGTAAATATGAGAAAAAAATCCTTAGAAATAAGCTTCTGAAGCAGCTTCATGTGCAGTACAGATAAGGCAGAAGAACCCCTTTTTGCTATATTCCTCTTTTCAGAGTGCCCTGTTCTATTCCTCTAGGACAGGCAACTTTGTCTCCTGGGGAATTACGTAGGTGTAAAGAGATTTTTATTACAGATATGCTCATTTCTAGCTCCCCGTCCTAATGATTGCAGATTGTGTGTCAATTGTTTCTGTTAAAAAAAAAAACAAAAAACACAACACAAAACCAAAACAGGCTCCCTGGGTTTCTACAGATTCCCAAAGGAAGTTTTAGTTCATTGGCTGTGGGTATCATCCTACAGTGTCTGAATACTGGTGCTACTGGTTGGGTCTTGGAAGGGATTCAAAGGCAGCACTGCACAAGAAAACTTCACAGGTCCTGGCACGTTCGATAGTGGTGGGTAGTGGGGTTGCTTAATAAAGCAGTTCAGTTCAAAGTGAAGGTAGAGGGAGTGTAGGCTCATAGATCATAACACACATGCTAGCCCAGAAATGCCAGGGTATTTCAGTTGTCATTAAAACATGCAGGTACACGAATTATTGGTAGAACGAATCATCCTGTGATGCCTGAGCATGGAGCCAATAGAGGTAAAACACTTCCAATATTTAGCAAGTTTGAATGCTTTGGCAAATTGTTTAGCTTGGAAGTTACTGAAAGCCATATTCATTTAATTAACCTTTCAGTGTACTGGCAACAGGTCTAGTTTTTCTGTGCTCAGACCCCCTCCACAGTAGGTGTTTTTCAGGTCCCACACATTGAATTTTGGAAGCAACTTTAGGAATTATGAACATGAGGGGTGGATGGTACTTGTCTTAGTCAGGCAAGATGTGGGTGGGCTCTTTCTCAGCTATTTTGCACATCCAATTATTGACAGCATCCCTCGCATTCCACCTACCTGTCTAGGACAGGGTTTTCAATAGGGCACAGTTAGGTTTTTACATAAAATCTGGATGTCTCAGATTCAGAATATCATCACAGTAGTCTCAGTGTTTAGGGGATGAGATATTCAGCAAAGGACAGACAGGGGTTCTGGGTGCCATATTCAGACAACCTTCTGTGTGTGCCCATATCCCTCGGGACCAGAAACCAGTGAGGGATTTGCATTACCCTGATCTCCACACCCTGAGCCATTGGTGCTGTGGAGTGCCTACAGAACCAAAATGAAGCACCTTAGTAGAAAGTTTGGAGATTATTAGGACTATATGCAAGCTGTGTGGCGCTTGAAAATGAGGATTGTGATTAAAAGACCCAATTTGTTTTTCAGAGGGAAGTGGGGAGGACTTGGCCTTTCCCCTGATGTTATACTCTCCCTTCTCTGCTTTGGGATGCTCGTGAGATAGAAAACCTTTGTAATTTTTTGTACATGGTAAGAAACTCCCTCCAATGAAGAATAATTAATCTTTCATCATAGCTCATTTACATCTATCTCACTACCAGCCCAGGAATGCTGGTCTAAACAGAGACAATCTGAAAAAACAGACAGGTAGACAGGGGGAGTAGGGATGTGGACTTCATTTTAGACATCAAAGCGATTGTTAACTGAGCAGTTCTATTTATAATGTTGGTAGATTTTCAATGCACTTTCACAGAATGAGATAGACAATTAAAGAGTGGAGGTTTTATGTCGATGAGTAAGTAAAGGCTTCATTTCTAAAATGATTTATCTTAAATGAGTTGCTTAAGGTTCTGTTTATAGACTTGGAGTGCTGGAGTACTGTCACACCTCTGCTGGTAACATCTCCCTTCAGGGCTTGAGGGAATAGCATCTGGCCATGTGGTTTTTCTCCAATAACTTATTAGCACCCTTTGCTTCTCAAAGTGGCACAGTGTTTTTTCTGAGAGAACATGTTAAAAAGAGGAATTTTAAGTCCCATATCCTTAAGCCTTCTTGGCCACAAGAATGAAAAAATGAAATATTTTCTTTTAAATTTTTTATTTAATGTTTGCAGGACTTTTTTGTCACTTTACATCGAAGCTTGTGTTTGTGAAACAACTCAGGGTTGGGGAAGTATGGAAACTGAGTTTTCATGGTCCAGCTGAAAAGTGGGAAGATGAAGGAGGTAGGACATGATGGGGAGAGAGAGGAGCTGCTCACAGTAAAGCAGCTTATGGTCTCTCTAGTTCTGGAGAACAGGGTTTTGCCACAAGGTTTCTTATGTGGCATCTTTCCTAACAGGGGAAATGTAACTAGCCCCATCTGGGATTAATTAGTCACCTGGTGAAAGGAAAACAGGAACTATAAACTGATTTAAGAGTCCTGCCTTCTCTTGCTGTAACATTCATCCAGCAGTGACTTCAGATCCACTATGGCAAAAGGGAAGAACTGCTTGCAAGAAACACATTTGCCTTTGTTTATCCTTGGTGGCCTCAAGGAATGGATTGTACCAGCTTGGAGCAGCATCCAGGCTGCCCTTTTCCTCCCTGATGCTCATTTCCACTGATATAAGTAGCACCAGCTTCTATGACTACTGAAGAAAAGCTGCTTTTTTTTTTTTTGGGTAAAGAGCTCATGTCCACCTCTCAGAGTGGTGAAGATGAGTTTAATAGTGTGGCTCCCTAAATGCTCCAGATGAGAAAACAAACAAAAGAGAACACAGAATTGCTCCTTGGTAAATTTTTACATTGTCTTAAAGATAATGTCAGAGCCTGCAAAGGTGAATTCCCTCTTTTTGAGTGTTTGATATCACCACCATCATCTCAAAGCCTTTCTGTTTGAAATTGTGGCACAGAATTGAGACACTGGTTATTACGAGGCCAGAAGGTAACTCAGGTCAGGTGTATTTAGCTTTGTATGATGAACACAAGACTCAGAATATAGCTGAGAGGAATGGGCACTGAGGGGAAGAGCAGTGTGTTACAGCTAATAGCAAACAAAAGATACCTTGGAAAAAAGCTGGGAATAATCATGTGGTGATACTTCCTCAAACACCCTCCCAGGTGTCAGTAATTTGCATCTAAACCAGAGGGGCTGCCTTTGTGTTCAGTAGCCCTTGGGGTTTTTTCTTCTCTGAATTTCTCCTGCTAGTTGTTGGATCCAGGTAAGCTATTGGCAAGGGTTTGTCACTCTCACCTCTAGAGACCAACACTTCAGCTCCTGTCCTGCTATGTATTTTCACCTGCCAGGTGCTTCTTGTGGAACTGATCTGGTATGCAGGAAGCAACAGCCTTGGGTATGAAGAATCACAGCAGTGGGAGAGGCTTTACTGCAGGGCTTTGCTGCAGCTGGGATATGTCACCTGGCAGCACTCTACACTCAGAAAAGGTTTGCTTGAAGGTATTTTCCCAAAGACACCTTGGATATGGGAAACTTGGCCTGTGGAATGTCTCTCTGGAGACCAGCAGAACAGAACCCCTTGTAGAGTTTCACATGTTGACCACTACTGCTTAGATGGGTAATATGAAGCTTGAAAGAGGCACGAATTTTGGGTGAAGTGTCTGCAGTAGGTGATAGTGTACTCTGGTCCTGTCTCCTTCTCCTGCTGCCAACCCCAGCTGTGCCCATACAGCTCCCAGGGCTGGTATACAGACAGCAAATTTAACCTCTGCTAGATAAAAAGCAGTCTATCCCACACCTCTTCTTCCAAAAGCAGCATTAAAACAGGAATGAGGAGTGAAGGACCTGGATGTAGATAAGGGTGGGTTTTGCCCCTAAGAAAACATGTGGAATCACAAAGTTGTTTACTTAATGTCTTTATGAATTTGGCAGGCGCTCCCAAAACACTCCCTCCATGCAACCCTGCACCTCCCTCACCTCCTTGGTTTGGCACAAGCCTAAGAGGAGGCTGGCATGGACCCTAAAGATGCAGAGAAAGAAACAGTTTCACCTCTCTAAGCCTTTCTGATATGTCTGCCTCATGACACAGCAGTCAAGGCAGATGAAAAACTGTGCAGATCTGAAGGCATTCCCCTTCCCTCTCCTACCTACCCATCACCCTGTGTCCCTATCAGCCAAGCACCTTGCTGAGAAGGACAAGGAAGAAAGCTGAGGTGCCACCAGGAAGGCTCTGCCTTCATCCTCCCTCTTGAAAACCCCAATGAAAGTGAAGAATGCTCCCTAAAACAGCCCCTGAGAGGAATGAGTTAACCTGGGAGGGAGTGAAAGCCACATGAGAACTACACAGGTGCAGCAACAGTTTTTATTTGGTAAATATCACCTCCACAGCCCAAGAGAAGGCCCATGAAAGAAGATGCCTCTTCTGCAAATAGGAAGAGTGTGGTTAGGAGCACTTGCCGAGCTAATAAAGGCTGTTGAAGCTTCAGCTTCCGTTGGTGGTTAACCCCGTGACATCGCTGCACTCCTCTGAAAACAGCACCTGAGTGATACACGGCTTAATTGTGTGTGATATAAACACGGGTTTTATCACATTAGCCGGCTGGTGCCGAGCATGCAACCGAGAGGCACTGCTTAATCGAGCAGGGGGTGATTTGTACTGAACAAGACGGGGTTGTGCCCTGCTGCACCACAGGATCCTGGTGCTGGCTGGGGAAACCGGGGCTGCCCCTGCCCCAGGAGCAGCTGCTGGAGTGGGTACAGGGCAGAGAGCCATGGTGTGATAGGAAAATGATTGCCCTTGTGGTTAAAACCCAAAGCTTGATGACCTATTTCCTAGGCAAAGTGTTCTTTCTTTTTTTCTTTTTTTTTTTTTTTTTGGGGGGGTTTGTTGTTTGTCTCTCCGGGAGGAGTGTTTGGATCGAATGGTCGATGTGTGCAGGTGTTGGTCTGTCTGAAGTGAAGGTTGGACCCTGTCTCTGAGCCACCTCAGTCTGCAACATCCATGTTTCCTCCAGGCCAAGGCTCTACAGGTAAATAGAAGCTGCAGAGCAGGATGGAGCCTGAGCACTGAGCTGATTTCAGCATTAGGAGCTTTTTTGCATCTCCAGCACAGAGCCTTTTTCCACCCAGAGGACTGATTTTTAGCAGCCAGAAATATATTAGCAGAAAGCCTACCCACACTTTGTGTCCCAGCTCTAAAGCTGTTTCACAAGCTCAAGGGCTTTTTTTTTTTTTCCTTCAGGAGTAAGTAATGTCAAAATTGGAGGAGTTTACATGAAACTGGTTTTACCCTACTCCATGGTAACATCCAAAATCACCATCACATCCTCTCCTGAGCTGGGAATGGCTGTTCTCTCTCATCCACTGTGTAACCCCAAGCAACTATGTAAGGTGTTTTCCAGGTTCACTGTCCATAAATATATGTTTATTTTCTCCATCCCTAAGCACTATTAAACTATATTTTAGATACTGAGGAAGATGAGGGAAAAGAGTCTGCAACAGGCCTCTGTGAAGGTATTTCATTTAGGGTAAAATATGTATATTTTTTTCTTCAGAATTTGATTTGTCTGCAAAGCATCACACACACCCCTATGGCTCTGTAGGCACACTACAGTTTTAATATTACTTCGGTTCATGTTTCACTCATTCCACATCAGTGAAGCAGCATATACAGAGTTGCAGCCCACTTCCAGGCTGGTAAACAGCTCCCTGGAGACCTTCCTTCATCTGGGCCAGCTCTGCTCTGCAGAGATCCAACACAAAATGATGGGGTTTAAGACTTCCCCCATGGCAACCTCGAAATTTTCTCCTTACTTCACTAAGGCAGAATTGGGCCTTTACATCCCTAGAAGTGTCCAAGGCCAGGTTGGATGGGGCTTGAAGCAACCTGCTTTAGTGGAAGGTGTCCCTGCCCATAGAAGGGGGGTTGGGACAAGATGATCTTTAAGGTCCCTTCCAAGCCGAACCGCTCCGTGACTTTCATTCCTCACACCTTCACCGCAGTGCCTCCATCCATTGGCTGTGACAAACATCCTTTCTCCATCCCTTCTTCCTCTTTCCCCCATCCTCCTCTCCCAGTTGACATCTCCTTTGCAAAGCTGGACTCCTCGCAATGCTGATTTCTTCAGGCATAAACTTATGAATGGTACAGGCAGTGCTTTGGAAATCTACCCTTTTGTGCCAACTTCCTGCTGTATGAAACACCTGCATTTAACAGCAGAGAAAGAAAACAACCACCACAGTAAACCTTGGGTAAAACTGGTTTCAATTAGTAGCCTTAATTGCAATGAAACTGAGAGGAAACGAAACGGGATCTTTGCTTTCAGCTCTCCTCCTTCCCTCTCCCCACCATCCTTCTCATTCCCTCCAGCCTGGCCTGGGGAAAGCATCACATCTCTTCAGTTCCCACCCGCACACTCAGCATCCCCACAGGTGGGTCTAATACCAAAATCTGTGCCTTCTTTCTCATTTTCTTCCTCACAGGGTGAGGTGAAATCCCAGCAACAGACTCTCGTGGCTGCAATAGACCTTCAGACATGTGGCACAACTTCTATACCCCAGGCCGGTCCTTCTCACCTGCTTACCATTACAGTGAGACCAGCAACTTGTTTTTATCTAAACAAAAGACCCAGATACCCCAATTTTTTTCCCCTCATCCTCCCCTGGGTTTGGAATGTCAGCCATCACACAGCCAGCGTAGCTAACTTCCTGACTGAACGGAGCTCAGCAGGAGGCTGTGAGCTTCCACGCACGTTTTCCCCTCCTGCTGTTGTAAATATTCTCCATGCAAGAAGACTGAAAGGTACAATTTCTCCATTTTAACCCAGATCCACAGAAGATGTGGTTATTTTCACATTTCAGTCAACGCAGTTTCGTGTCTCTTGGCAGAGTGAGCGTGTTGCCATGTGCAGTATCGCGTCCGCAGGTGTTACTGCCTCTGCCGCACTAAGGAGGTGAGAGGAGATGGTTCGGACCCGTCACACCTACATTTCATCGTAAAAGTATTCATGGATCATTCCAGAAAGCCTCTGCAATCTTTTCAGTTGCTTTTACTAGGCGCTGTGTTGGACATTCTTGGCACCAGCATGGCCCGTTTGTGCCTTGTTTCTGCCTCTGGAGAACTGGAGGTGGGTCATGTACAGTGTTTGTTCTGAGCTACAATGGTCTGCAGGCTCCAGTTTCCCCCGTCGTTAAACTGTTGGACTTTCCACTCTACCAGCAGGAGATCCTGGTGATGATGGCCATGGTGGCAGGTGGTCTACATCTCTTCCTCCTGGTTCTCTGCATAAATCCTCTGCATGGACTAGTAGACCCAAGCGGCAGTGGGACCTTCCACATATGGAGAATGTTGAAATTCAAAACTCAGAGATGCCATCACCGTGGGTGAATCCAGGGTGCCTGGATTTGTCTTTCTTAGCATTGTTTTTGATGTTGTTGTACTATATACAAAGATATACATGCAGTAGCCTGATGTGAAAAAAAACCCTACATGTTTGGGTTTACAGGTGTTACTGTGAGGTTGTATGGCTTGCTCAATAGTCATGTTGCCTGTATCCTCCTTTTGGGAGGAACTGTTTCGCGTTGTGCTTTGTCCTTAGTGCCCTGTTATGTCCTGGTTGCTGCTGTTTTACCAGCACGACCCGGTGAGAACAAAAGTGAAGATGGATATTTACCCTGAGGAACATTCCCCTAGAAGAAAACAGAGTGTCTCTGCTGGAACGAGACTGTGCTCATCTTTAGGTCATGTCAGGGCCTTGAAAACAAGCAGAAGAACTCAAATGCTTTCAGAAGAGATGAATTTCAGGAAAATTTAAGCATGCAAGGAAGGACTGTGGATTTCCAGTATGGTTAAAGAGAGAGCAAGTAATATCCAGGACTCATGCAGATATTGAAGAGACTGAAGGGCCACCCCCACCTCTCCTGCAGTAGTTGAGTTGGCCACTTGGTAATTCAAGTTTTGCAGGTGGGCACTTAAGGATATGGTATGGAGCTGGCTTCCCTATCCAGCAAACACACAAGTCATTGGATGGGTTGAAATTCCCAGTTGTGCTTCTTCATGCCTACACCACCATCAACCAGAGGAAAGTGCTTTTCCCTGCTGTGTCCAGGAACTTTGTTTTCAAGGAGGCAAAACGAGGCTTGTGTGAGGTAGCCAGGACAAGAGTGCCACCTTTCTCACAGCAAAGCCACCTGTTGAATCCTTCCTGCTCATGACACAACCGTGAAGACAACACAGACAGAGCTCGATGGAGCACTTGCCCAGGCAAAAAGTTAATTTGCCGCTCTCCCGCAGTGTGGTAAAACTGAAATCTTGATCAGGGCAGCTGAAGGACGTAGCTGTGGTTGCTCTGCAGTGAAAGAAGGGATCAGCGTGTGTTTGATCTGGAAGAGGCCCTGGTCTGCCTTGCACTGTAGCTGATGGGTGCAGGAGCTGCAGCTCCCATCCCTGCTGTGGCCAGGACGCGTCGAGTGCCAGCGCTGAGCAAACAGCAGCCGAGAGGCACCTTCCTGGCTGCGACCTGCCCTGACGACGGGGAGCTGCACCTCAGTTCCTGGTGTGGTTAGAGCCGTTACCCTGGTTCACCACTTCAGACCCGTCCTTCCCTTATCACAGTTGTTTCCTTATTTTCTTCAGCAGAGGTGGAACATGCCACGCTTGTTTTTGAGCGCAGACATTGGAGAGCTGGAAACCAGCCTGGCAAAAGGCTTGTTTGTGTGATTTTTTTGCAATAGTGAGGAGGCAGTGTGGCACTGGGCACAGAAGGGGAAACAAAACAGGATTTTCTCCCATCCCTGCTACAGGTTTCTGTGGCACCTTTGTCCTCCTCTTTCTCCTTGCTGTGAGCCTCAGTTTCTCCACCTTGGAAAGGAGGAGAGATGCTTGTATTTTGGTCCACGCTTACAGTCAGGCATTCACAGTTGTGGCTTAGGTTAAGATAAGGCTTTGCATGCTGTGGAAACAGAGGAGAGATGCAGAAGCTGTTATCACTGAGTGAGTGGGCCTTAACACTCACAGTTTTCATCCATTGAAACCAACCACCTACTTTCTATGTGCATAGCTTTCCTGTGAGACTACGTGGATGGGACTGGAAAGAAATTTTTGAGCCATCAAATTCAGTCCCTTGTTGTGTCTGCCACTCTTTAGTCTCTCCTCTAAAAAACTTTTCAGGTTTTCACCAAATACACTGCTCTTACCAAAGCTCTTACAGATCCAGTGCACATTAAGGGTTAGCCACCTTTTTCCACAGTTACTTGGGAGTGGAAAGAAAGAAAAGCAAACCAAGAAGGACTCAAAGTAAAATTTTCATCGGTCTCCTTCTCATGATGTAAGATCCTGCACGTGGGTTGGGGCAAATCCCAAGCACAAACACAGGGCTAGGTAGAGAACAGGATTGAGAGAAGCCCTGGGGAGAAGGACTTGGGGTGCTGGTGGACAAGAAGCTCAACATGACTCATCAATGCATGTTTACAGCCCAGAAAGCCAATCATGTCCTGGGCTACATCTCAAGAAACATGACCAGCAGCTCAAGGGAAGGGACACTGCTGTCATGAGACCTCAGATGGAGTACTGTGTCCAGCTCTGGGGCTCCTGATGTAAGGACGTGGACATGGTGGAGAGGGTCCAGAGGAGGTCATAAAGATTCTCAGAGGGCTGTAGTAGCTCTGCTACAGGCTGAGAGAGTTGGGGTTGGTCAGCCTGGAGAAGAAAAGGCTTTGGGGAGATTTTGTACCACCTTCCAGTATCTGAATGGTATACAAGAAAGATGGAGAGGGACTTTGTACAAGTGCATGTAATGATGCAACAAGGGAAAATGTCTTTAAACTGGCAGAGGGTAGATTTAGATCAGATATTAGGAAGAAATTCTTTACATTGAGGGTGGTAAGACACTGCAACATGTTGCCCAGAGAAGTTGTGGATGACCCATCCCTGGAAGAGTTCCAGGCCGGGTTGGATGGGGCTTTGAGCAACTTGGTCTAGTGGAAGGTGTCCCAGCCCGTGGAAGGAGGGATGTGACTAGGAGATCTTTAAGGTCCCTTCCAGCCCAAACCATTCTATGATTCTATGACTCTTGGCAGAAAGATGCATTGTATCTGGACAGAGGTGGTTGCACCATGAGAAACAGAACACAACATTCAGAAAGCAAAAAGCAGCATCAGCAGCCACATCAATTTCACTTCAGTGCACTGAAGAAATCCCTTTGGATTATGTCAAAAACCCAACATGTTTTCTGACCTGAGTATGCAATTGGATGTACACTGCCACTGGGCCATGTACAACTTTGAGAAGAAATTCCTTCCTACAGCCAGGCTTGAAGTGCAAAGCAAACCAGCTACAGGGATAACTTCAGTATGGGGTCAACCTTAATATCTCCGTTAGTGGCAGTTTTGGTCCCCCCCTTTCTTGGCCCTTTGCAGCCAAGTGTTCCCAGGCCATGCATTTGCAGGGACACTCAGGAAAGTGAATGAGCAAAGGTGTGAAGTCAACGTGCACCAGCTAAAGACATTTAGCCCTTGTGGGGATGCCCTCATTCAGGAATAAAGTCACCTTACATTGATGTAGTTTAATCCTCAGAGGAGGATTAAGCACTAAAGGCATTTTAATCCTAAATGAAAACATGCACATGTGCTTTAATTTATGTGCGCTGACTTCACACCTGTAGTTAGCTGACTTGCCTTCACTTCCCTGTCCCTATGTGGGAAAGCACTAATGAGATACAACTGGAATTTGGGTGATGCAGTTGCTGTTAGTTCTCTTTCTGAGGTTTCTGTAATTTGGATTTCAGTGCATTCCTTGTGGTTCGAGTTGCCTTTTTCCCCCCTTTTTGGTCTTTTCAGACATCCTTTCAGTTTTGGTATACATGCATGTTTGATTAGAAGAGTCTCAGGTGGAAGAATTTTACCCCCGGAGAAACACATGCTTTTTGACCATTAGAAATGTTTTGAATCCTGCTGGGGATTGATATGAGGCAGCCTCCATGTATGGCTTAGATTAATTTTTTGAGTAAGGGGGGACTCTTCCTTTATGTGCACGCTTCTCCTTCACTGAAGCTCATAACTGAGTGCTCAGCTAAGGTACTGAAGTTACCTAGCTGGTCTCCTAAGGCTCTGTCTACAAACACGGTAAAAAGCAGTTTTCTCTGGGCTGGTTCATTTTAGAAACAATTTTTGGAGAAGTCTCATTCTTTGCTAGCTAAACACTGAGTGTAAAGACTGGGAAGGTCAGAGGGACACCTCAATTTTGGTAGTGCAACAGTTCCAGTGTGCTGGGCTGCTTTTTATCTTCCAAAAAGGACCTCAACCATTTTATGTGCAAGGGGGAACCAAGGCCACCTACAATGTTTGTTTTCTCATCAGCTGTAGCTCTTTAATTCTGAGGTGACTACACAGAATGAAATGTGGGCAGAATTAGGTCATGCTAATGCACCAATGGCTTTTCTGGCTGCGAAATTCTGCATCAACCTTCTAAGAACACCCAAGAACACCCATTATCCTGCAAGTTAATGTCTGTGGGGAGAGGGAAGTGGACTCTGTGCTGCCAGCCTAATGAAGGGTCTGGAGTACAATCTTATGAGGAGTGGTTGAGGGAACTGGAGTTGTTTAGTTTAGAGAAAACAAGGCTCAAAGGGAATCTTATCACTCTCTACAACTACCTAAAAGGCGGTTGTAGCAGATGGTGGTTGATCTCTTCTCCCAAGTAACAAGCAATAGGACAGGAGGAAATGGTCTCAAGTTGTACCAGGGGACATTTAGATTGGATATTATGAAGAATTTCTTTGCTAAAAGAGTTGTTAAACACTGGGACAGGCTTCCCAGGGACGTGATGGGATCATTGTCCCTAGAAGTGTCGATGTGAAACTTGTAGATGTCGTACTTAGGGACATGGTTTAGCAGTGGACTTGGCAGTGATGGGTTAATGGCTGGACTCAATGATCTTGGAGGTCTTTTCCAACCTTGATGATTCTATGATTCTATAAATTTATCAGAAGAAAACATCTGGGTCTCCAGATGTCTTTTGTACCCAACATGCAGTGTGTTTAGGACACCACGACTGGGAACAAAGTCACATCCCCTGATCCTGCTGTGCTTTGGTTTTCCCAGCTGTGAAATAATACCCATTCTCTTCACTTTGAAACTGCTGTTGACACTTCAGGAATGATGATTTGAAGCAGGAGTAATTTTGTCTCCTAGATAGGTCTTTCTCCCTCTGTTGACTACATGGGAAGCCAAAAGAGACTAAATTTTCTATTTAGACATGAGATTTACTTAGTCCTAGGCCCCTTCCTGGGGTCCTGGGTTAGAAAGCAGTTATTGTTATAATAATGACAACATTATTGTCATAACATGCTCAACATGATATTTCATTTTCCATGTGAGGTAAGTGGATACTCCTTACCATTTTTTGTTATCATTTTTTACTAATTATTTCTGTAGCCAAAGGTATTTATTGCTCCATGGAACTAGGAAAGGAGAAGGGGCTTAGGTTGAAACTGACTCTCACTCATAATCACTTTCATCCACTAAAAAGGAGGGAAAATAGCCAAGATTCTTCACTCAAAGGATTGTTTGGTTTTGATTTTGCTGTTGTTGTTGTTGATTACTCTGTAAAGTCTTTATGGCAAATATAAAATGTCCGCACCTGTAGCCTGATACCTGGAAATCCGTACAACCTGGTCAACGAGACTGAGCTTTTTCAGGAGCTGACCCTCTTCTTTGTAATGTATGAGCTGCTGCCAGATTTTACACATGTGAGTGTTAGTGCCAGAAACAGTGAACTCCATCTGCACTTAGAGCGGGGTGCACCCTTTCAAGAATTTTTCAGAAGGGGTTGCTCTTTATTTCTAAATAATCAGAAAATTTGAATCATATTGTTCATCTGCAATTCTCATAAAGCTTTCTGAAAGCAACAGAAAAGCTCAATTTCCACATGAAAATATATTCAATTACCCACCAAAGAAGCAGAAAAATAAACAATCTTTAAACCACTGCCAGATGTAAACACAAACACTCCCTTCATTAAGAGGTGCCAAAGTACCTTTCAAGTGACCATCAGTATTTAGAGCTGAAAGCTTCCTAGGCCTTGAGGTGTTAATACACAGGCTTCCCATGACTTGAAACGTCTGGCACTTTCATTTTAAAGTAATAATTAAATTAATGTTTAAAGTAAATTTTGAAGTGACATGTTGTTATATTGCAGGACAAGCGTCAGTGTTGCAGGGAAATGAGAACATGCTGTTGCGAGCATCATTTTTCAGTTCTTCCTTGTGTCAAACTTCTTTCGCTCATTTAAATCACAGAGCTCAGCAGACCTCAAAACAGTTTACAAAGGAATTACAATAAATTACACTCATCCCTGTTTCACAGAGGAGGAAACTGAGGCAAAGAGAAATGAAGTAACTTGGCAGGTTTCTGCAGCAGGGCTGTTGCAGAGGCAGGCAGGATCCAGCTCCTTGGGCTCGTCACAGGTGTCGGAGTGCGTTGTGTAATGCTACGTGCAAAATGTGTATCCTCTAATTGCTGCAGACTAAATCCTAAGGAAATAATGAAATGCAGTAATCCAAACTAATTGTGCACCTTACCTTCTTAAGCAATACGGGAGCTACTTTGAGGCCTTCTCTTCATAGCGCAGTAAGAAAGATGTTGCAAATCATCAGCAGAATCACAGAATCATTAAGGTTGGAAAGGCCTCCAAGATCAAGTCCAGCCTTCAACTGAATACTACCATGCCCACAAAACCATATCACAAATATGTTTTGAAATAAGAAAAATTTGTTCTTTTAAACATTTGCTAGATCTTTGATCAATATGACTTTAGAGTATTTCCCCACAAGTGTGAGGCTGGAAGTGTGCTGTGTTTTGTTTTATCTGAGGCCGAGCTTTCATACAACCCTTGATGCCATGACATTCTTGCTGACATAAGGCTGCAGGACATCAGTTGCTTTCAGCAGCACTAATGATTTGAAAAACAACCCCAAATCTATAGTCCTGGACCAAATAAATCTATTAACAGTGTAAGAAAAACCCCACAACCCTTATCTTCAGGCTCTGTCTTTATGCCGTCTCTGCCCTTCAAGGGAATGAATTCTGCTCTAGCTTGTACAGATGTGTTTCACAGGGTAAAGATGTATTTAAAGGGAGGTGCATTTTTTCATGCCGTGGTGAATTTGGCCTCAAGGTAGCAAATTCTTCCCTCTGTTGCTCCACTACAAACTCATGTACTTTTTCTGGGGCAGGGAATGTCTTTCTGTGCAGCACATGTAAAGGGCTGGGTGCAGTGCGGTTCTGGGCCATGGTTTGGGGCTCCTAGGCACTACCACATGCTGCATAATTAATATTAGTAATGAATAATAATAATAATAATAACAGCTATAATAATAATAATGATGGTTGAATAGGAGGGAACCCCATAACCTTGCCCTTGGGTGCCTGAGTAGGAAACGCAAGCCAAGGCAATTCAAGAGAGACACCAACAACAGAGTTAGTTACAGCAGCCCTGGCAGCTGGCTTTCCTAATAAGCATTATAAATGTGGCTGGGAGGGAGAGGCAGTGCACAGCAATTTCACATTACTAGGCTCCATGTACAGGGCAGTGTACCATCACCGATGGAGTCATTTCAGTCTCGACTGAAAAAACCAGTGGGAATTACTGCTCTGGAACATTTTTCATTGAAGGGAGAGCAGCCCCAGGAGCAACTTCTGAGAGTGGCACTGGGGTGTAAAATGAATTGCAAACAACTCTTGCTTTTATGTCTTCTATACAAATGCTTGAGTGATGAGACTCAAGCTATTATGGAAGGTTGCTTCGTGGTGCCAGCCAGTTGGATATCACTGGGGCGATTAGCAGCTCTACCTGTCACCTCTTTATTCAATGGGGTCCACTTTGACTCTGGCACTGACCCTTAATTTGTTGAAAGATGCTTCCTGAGGAGGTGCTGAGCATCCCCACTTTCCAGTGATGACAGCACTTCTCTGAAATGAGCATCCCCTTAAGAAATGATAACAAATGAATGATCGGAGTTTGTATTTTTTGCTCCACTGTTATTGCTATTCTGCCTTCATACTTAGACTTTTAGTGGTTTCAGGAGGCTGTATAATACCTGGAGAGGACAAAATGGTCTTTATGTCACTCTTTCAGCATGGTATTCCTGGTGCAGAAAAGCTTTTTCATAGCACAACCTGTCCTTCCACAAAGCAAAGCCCAAGGCATAACATGGGCAGTTTAGCACATATTTAAGTCCTCTGGTAAGGAAGAACACACTGAAACTTTGCACTTAGAAAGAAAAAAGAGTTTGGCCTCATGTTCCAGTGACAATGTTTCTCAGAGTTTCTGTTTAACCTGGCATTTATTGCCTCTCCCAGGAAGACCCTTGAACAGCGGCAGCAAAATAATTGTCAGAGTAAGCAAATATTGTATGGATAAAGGGCGTCAGCATGCAAAGCCAAATCCTGCCCACTTCCAGTCTACTGTAAACTCAAAGAAACTCCCTTGACTTCAGTGGCTTTATTGTGAATGCAAAGCCCAGCTCTTCAGGGCCCTTCCCAGTCATTCCTGGAAGGGTCAATCTCTGCTCTGAAATCCACCACGCCCTTGTTCTTGCCAGCAACCCAGCTCTTAGGTCACAACCGTTAACCTACTGCCAGTGCCTTTCAATTAGTTTTTGTGCCCCCCGCTCCTCTCTCACAGAAGGCTTTTCCTGAACTTCACTCCTCTGATGTTTAGAAATCTTCAAATTTCCAGCCTTACGGCCAGTTTGTTCTTGTGCCAACATTGTCCTTCTGCTTAAATAGCTCATTTCCCTCTGCGGCACTTGCCCACCTTCCCCTCCCTGCAATGTATTTATAGAGAGCAATCATATTCCCCACTAACCAGTGCATGCTCAGCACCTTCCAGTATAGGTCCCTGGCATCTGTCTTATAGGCAGCTTAAAGTCCTTCCTCTGTCTCTGAACGCAAATAGAGTTCCCACCCTGTTCCAAACATGGTGCTTGCACACGCTGGATCTGGTCCAAACGGCCTCAGGATTGCCTATATACTTAATTTAAATGGCAACAAAAATAAATCTCAACCCGAGCAGCCTCATGGGACGGGTTCTTTGCAAACAATGGAGATCCGTGCCCTTCTCTCAGTTCCCTCTGCCTGAGAAAAAAGGGCAACTCTAAGTTGCTGAGTCTGAATTCCCTTCTCGCCTCACTGGTGCTCTCCCCCTGCCCCGCTCCCGGGGTCTCACTGGGGAGGGAAGCCCCTGCAGTGGTGCTGATAGGACCAGAGTTGTCTGGCTGCCAGGGTGAATCAGAACAGCTCTGCCTCTAACATCCCACCGCCTGTTAATTAATGCATTAATGAATTGCCTTCTAATTCCTATAATCATCCTTATTTTTGGGGGTGAACAGGCTTTCAAGGTTGCACGTCTTGCCCAAGGCCACGCAAGGAGTTAGTGGCAGAGCCAAGAAAGAAACCCGTGTGCCCTGACTCCTGGGCTGGGCTGTGCTCACCAGGCAATGAAGTGGCTGGGCCAAATTGCTCTCCTTTTGGTAAAACATCCTACGCACCATTTCCTTTGCTCCAGCAAATTGCGCTCGGTGCAACGAACCACCTTTTTTTTTTTTTTTTGCCTTACAGCAAGACTGCAGCAAAGCGTGTAACAAACTGAGATTTGAAGCTGCCTTCAGCAGTTCCTAATCTCTGCAAACGTTATACTCTTTGTGGTAAGGAGCTTGGGAAGCTCTCCCTGCCTCCTTTGTGAAGGCAGATACGTGGAACTGGCAGGGTATTGTTTTCACTTCTGAGTCAAGCTCGCCTTCTGTACGCAGATAAAACTTTCTTCAAAGTCAAGAAGAGTTTTGCTGAAGTGCATTAGCCCAATTTGTTTTTAACTTGTATGTTACCTCACTGACATAAACAAGTACAAACTAGTGCTAATGCTATAGGCAGCCAGTGCAGCTACTGCAGGGGGAACTGGTTTGTGATCTGTTACTGTGTTGATGGGAAAACTGTTCAGTTCTGATGATTAAATATCTGTTTTTTTCTTCAATTAATAAATCTTTTTTTCCCAATTGTTCACACTGATGCTTATTTTTGCACATCTAAGTTAAAAATAACCTCCCATAACTGCGTGTGTGCTCATGAATGGGATTGTCTTCAGTATGTTTGATATTATCATTATTGTTGTTTCACTATCACTACTATTCAGAGTTCATCGCAGAGGTAATATTTCAAGACAAATTAGGAAGAATTTGTACTGACCAAAACCATCCTAGAGCTGTTTCATCACCTTAAATTGACTCACCTTGAGATGGTTTCATGGAATATTTATATAAAATGACAATTACCTTCTTTTCAATTTCTTGTGTAGTTGTCATTCACCAGTGCAGACCAACAAACGAGAATCTAACTAGCAAAAATATGCATATAGTTTATTATATGGACTCATTCTTCCAATGCATTGATGTTTCCTGTGAGAGGTGGAGGACTCTCAGTTTATGTGTGTGATTATGGCTTTTGGGTGGGAAATTTTCAGCAGAAAAAAGAATGTTTTTGGAAATAACCTATATATTTTAATACTTTTCTTTTTTATTTATTTTAAAATATGAAACAATCTGGAGTGGCACCAGCATTACTGAGGGGCTTCACTGTTTTCTGCTTAGGACTAAAATTGAAAGTGGGCTCAATGTTGTATTAAAGTTTCTATGATACACCAAAGTTCAACCCTGTTCTTCTCTGCATTGCAGAAGTGGGGCTTCGAATGTCTTGTATTCAAGGGAAAAAACAGAACTGTAAAGTCCCACCTCCCAAACACAGAGCTTTTAATCACTCCAAGATCTGCTCAGCCTGCAGCTTCCTACCCAGAGGACGACCAGACTGGAGTGATGTGCTGAAAAGTGCTGTTCTCACTGCTTGTGCTCCTGCATGAGAAAAGTCATAAGAGGGCTGTTGGGGACTTATGGAGAAGAGTCCATGGAAGTCCTAAAGAAAGAGATCAGAGGAGGAGGCAGAAGGGAGGCTCCTGCCTGGTGGTATGAAGATTGCTGATTCAGGGCTGCAGCCCTTGCAGGAGTTGGTGTGCTCTGTGGTGCGAAGGGAGCCAAGCCACTTATGCAATATTAATATTAATAACTGCTTTGCACTTCTATAGTGCCTTTCATCCGAGGATTTCAAAGCGCTTTACAAACATTAATTAATTAAGGCCCATAACACCCTGTGAGGTAATGCAAGTAGATATTACAGCTCATGCAGAGGCCAGAATTGCCAGCATTACAGGTATAATCCTCTAGCAAGAGTTAACTTATTCTTGAGCAAGCTTTCTTACTTATAGGCATAAACAGGCTTCCCTTTAACACTGAGTGTGTCTCTTTTTTTTCTTTCTTCTTCCCCTTGATCCGTCAGTCTTCACACAAGCAAAACTCCCTCTACGAGGCAGCCAAATGAGGTGAATGAGCAGTACTTCCATCTCCCAGCTCACTGCTTCCTCTTTGATCATCTGATAAAATTGTAGGATATCGAGAGGCTGCAGAGTTGTGTCACATATTAGTGTCCTGCTTCTGTGGGGTTTCCCTGTTCTAAATATACTTTGCACCAGGGAGATTAAAAAAGGAAGTGAACTAAAATATGTTTTATGGCACCTGCTTATCAGATGACCTCTTAACAACCTGCAAACATTAGCTAATGTAGCCCTCATCCCAGCTGGTCATAAATGTCTTTAGTGCCATTTTAGCCAGGGTTTTTTTAACCATTCCCAGCTTCTGTATCTCAAGTCTGCGGTTGGAGCTGGTGAGGAAAAGGTGACCTGTTAAGTCTGCTGCCCTGCTCATTGCAGACCCTCGTTTAACTCCAGTCTTGCACTTTGTCAGTTCGGCGTTCGCACCCATCCCATTTTCAGCCTGACTTTCCTTCCATGGGAAGCTGTGAGATGCTTTGCCATCCACTCCTGCCCACTCTACATGGCACCTGAGTCAGGGCCAATCTGATTAAGGTCTATGCCAGCCAGCTCTGAGTGCACTCACAAAGGGCTCCTGTCCCAAAACCCAGCGTCGAGCGCACACTGAGACCTGGGTTGACATTGTTGGCCACGCTGAGTCACGTCGTGCATTTAAATATGCTGGCGTGTGTCCCTCAATCCGTCCTGGCAGGAGCAGACCTGTCCAAGGGGAAGCCAGGTGGTTGGAAAAGCCGCATTTGGGCTCTTATATTCCAGCACTCACAGGTCCATGCAGAAAATTGCCGTTCATTGTATGTGCAAGAAATACCCATTTTTCTGCCATTAGTGCATCTCCCACCATCTCCCCTCTCCGTTATGGCACTGGATGCTTCATGAATGGAGATGGCCTCTCCTGCTCCAAGCTCTACATGCAAAGGAAGTGTTGTGTCTATCCTGCCTGACCGTTTTGGTAACCACCCTCTACAGCCAGAGAAGAGCAAAGGGACCTTGGGGGGAATTAGTCCAGAGCACAACTTCTCCAGGGTTTGCCCATTCAGTTGCATTCTGAAACTGCACAGACATTAGCTAATTAATGTGGTGAGTTCATTAAGCCAGTTAATTGCATTTCTTTCTGTGAGTGGGCTGGGCCTATCAGTCATCTTCATAGAGTGCCGTTTAGGGCGTTAAAAATATTCTCTTCATCAAATTAAACTTTATTAAATAATAACTCCTTCCAAATCCTAGGCTAGGAATGAACAACGTCACTCTAACCACAAGAGCTGTTTATTGTGCATAAACTTCTTTTACTGCCCTGCCAGCTGTGATAAAACCAATTCAGATGCACATTCTCAATACAGTAAGCACTTTCTCCCCTTTCGTAGTCTTGCATTAACCCAAAGACTCCATCCTTTTGTGCAGAACTCCCACTGAAATCAATGGGAATTTTGTGTGTGCAAAGAATGCAAGGTTGGGAAGTTATACGTCCTCATGTTGACCAGTAAAGGCATTGTGCTTGCCACAAGGGGCTTTTTGGCAGGCGAGAGAGCGTTTTGCATTTTTCAAAGACAAGCAGAACTAAAGAAAGACTTAAATGCAAGGAAAAAAAATTAAAAAAAATTGTCTTTTGTCTGGTTTTGATTCTGCTTAATTCTAAAGTGAGTGTGAAAATATCTCTTTTACTTTTAAAAGATCTTTAAGATTTGTGTTTCAATAGAACCCTTTTTTAAGTTTAAAATATATTTTCCTTTATCTTAAGGAACTTCTCAGAACTCATGGGTTTATCTATTAGAAGACATCTTTAGCAAGACTTATTTCCCCTCTCAATATTTTCAGACAGAATTAAAAGGTGATAAAAAAAATGAAATTACATTTTCTCAAATAATTAAATAAAAATATTTTGGGTTTAGATTTTAATATCTAAATTTCTGCTTTCTTGGTCTAATTAAAGGAAATGTCTTGGGGAACTTTTTTTTTTTTTTTTTACCAAAGGCGCCCCAGGGAGTTTCTATTTTAAGATATTTTGAGCACCATGGCACTCAGAAATCGTCACATTTTAATAATTCTCTTCTGTTATTTCATTCTTGAAGATCTACTTGATTTTACTTTATGTCTCCCTAGGAACAAGTAAAAGCAGCATTTCCAAAGCTTTAGTAAGAAGAAAGGACAGAAGTGTCTAAATGCCACTACAGGTGTCTACACCCATAGCCTGGATCTTCAGTCCCTGCTCAGTGACCAGCCCTGTTATGTGATCTTAAGTTGTGGATACCCTATCCCTGGAAGTGTTCAAGGCTGGGTTGTAGGGGACCCTGAACAACCTGGTCTAGTGGAAGGTGGTTCTGCTTATGGCAGGGGGGTTGGGACTGGATTTTCTTTTAGATCCCTTCCAACCCAAAACATTCTATGATTCCATGGTTCTATGTTTCTATGATGTTTGATGTTCAGAAGGTCCAAGAACAGGTCTCAGTGGCCTTTGTGTTACCATACATGGGGCTAAGGAAGGAGGAACGTACAGCATCCTCTTTAGTTCAGGAAGGACAAAACCCTTTGCCTACTTCATGGGTAGTTGCTCCAGCTATTTGACAGCCACCTAACACTGCACTCACCTCCATATGCACTCACTCATTGAAAAAAAAATCCCAAGATTTGGCCTATTTTCGCCTTTGGAAGCACTTAGGTGAAAAAATTTATTGGAAAATTGTGTCTACCCTTCCTTGCAGCCCTTTGTTTTTCACATTTCTGCAGGAAGGCTTAAAGCTGCTCAATGAGTCAGTTTTTTTGGCTGATCAGTGTTCAGCCATAAGTATTTCACTTTCATAATGAGTAGCCAAACTCCAAGTTTAGGATTTCTTTTATGGTCCCAAGCACCTAAAATGCAGGCATTGCAGCACCTACCTTGTACATACCTAAGTCCTTTTATTAGGTCTAGCTCTTAGTTTCATGGCTCTTTCAGACTCATCTCCCTTAGATGGAAAAGATCTGCCTTACTACATCTAGGATGTTTATGTCGAAACTTGATAACACAAAGATCCTGCTTCCCAGCTTCTTCAACTCATCATTCCTTTTATTAATTAAATTAGAGCAATTTATATCAAACACGCTAAGAGTAAATTGGAGACTCTTGGAACAACTCCAACCAATTAGAATGATAGTTAAAAATAAATTCATATCTAAAAGAGAAAGAAACCTGAAAGACCACAGCAGGCCACAAAACACTGTAAGAACTTGAAAATAAAGCTGCAGGGGAAAAAATCAATTGCATTGTGGCCAATATTAATCTCCCATCAATAAATACCATATCTTTCACTGCTTATGGTAATTGCCCTAGTGATTCCCCTTAAAGTGGTTCTTGAGTACTTAGAGGGCCTGTTGATAGCATCTTATCAGGTCTCAAAGCAATGGTGTGAAAGCACAAATAGGAACTCTGGCCTAGGCTGAGAAAAAATGTGGTCTTTAAAATGTGCTGATTTGACAAAAGGTTGTTGTTTGTCACAGACATTAGTTTTTATCTGCTTAGTGGATAATTCTTCCAGAGGGGACTATTCAGCGTCTCTCTGACACTGCTGCTCAGCTTGACATGAGGCGGATTTTCCAGTAAATATTGAAGTGAAACAGGTCCAAACTTCTTGAAATGAACATTTTTTTGGAATCATGGTCTGGATGCTTCGGGATGGCGTGTGACTTTTCATGGGTTCCTGCCTGAGGGCTGCTCCTTTCTTCAGCCTGAAAAATGACAGGAAGGAGTTCATGCTACTGTGAAAATGTTGACGTAAAAATGGTTGTCACACCAAAGGGAAGTGGGCTTGGTGGGTTTTTTTCTTTTGGAAAGTGTTTTGAGTCAGAACTAACATCCATGAAAGCTGATTGCTGACCTTAATTGACTCTTGGGAAGCAGGCACAATGTCACATTTGTTGTGTTCAAAATGGCATTCACAATCTCCATTTGTTACCAGGCCCATCAACTTTCATGGATTTTAAGAATTATCCAGCTGATTCTGTCCTCATACTTCTTTTGCAGACAGGGTCTATATATCTCACAAAATATATAGGCCAGATCCTGCAGAAAATACCAAAGTGACCATCAGTGTGGAGGGTGCTGTTTGGGTCTAGACATTTTGCATGTTTTCACAACTGAGGAATCATTTCACGTGTGCATTTTGCCAGTTGCTGGATGACCCTGGCTATTTATTCTTAAACTGCCTGTACGATATGTGGCAGGAGGGATTTGCCAAATACAAAAAGATTTCTGGGACTCTGTTCAAATCATACCATAGAAAGTCAGGCAGCAGAAGAGGTGCATGTAGGGATTTTCACACAACATCCTTCAATTGGACATATTGAGCATGATCTTGTGACTATTACACTTATGTGCCACTCTTCCTGGAGTCCATACACAGTTTGGTGTCCTTGTGTTCACTCACCGGTGAGTGTTATATTTTGCTTATTATTTAGATTTCCTTAGGCTTAAATGGCATTTTCTAGATTTTACAGAAATGTTCCAGAATTTATCCCTTCCAAGGTGGCATGTGCTATTTGAAATTAAACTAAAAGACATCTCTTTGATGTTACTTTTCATTCTAAACTTAGCCATCGCATGCCAAAGCCCCACTTTTGATTGAATACAGCTTTCTTCGTTTTTGTAAGTATTTTTTTTTAAAGTAAAGATCTCATTAAAAATTAAATTTTCATTCCCCTGTAATGTATCAGCAAGATTACAGAACTCTGATTTACTGTTAGGATCGGAAATTAACTTCAAAAGACAAGAAATGGAAAGTGGTGGCTTATTCTCCCATGGCATATTTCAGCAGTAAGAGAGAGTGATATAGTGATATCAGAAATGTATTTTTCTCTCAAATGAAGAAAACTATATCAATTCATTTCACACCTACATATTTACTTGCATTTCAGGACACTTTTCTACCCTAAGTAAATATCTGGGATAAGTCAAAAGCTGATATTGCTGCTGTAAAAAATTCTGGCAGATAAGAAGTTTCACTTTTCTGATGCATCTACTGCCAGGTATTATGCCCTATTATATATTTTTAAGCTAAATTAAGCAAAGTATTGAGTGTTCTGGCTTGCATCCAGCTGCACATTTAAACCCACTCTTGACTACAAGCAGGAGTGGTCCCACTGAACCTGGTTATATGCAATAAAGGAACTATGCATTGAATTGCCCAACTGGGTCTGAGCCAGGGTGCCGAACATTTTGAGGATCCAGGCCATCCCACAGTCATCTCAATGGTTTCTGAATATCTGCCTTAAGTCATTAAATTTTTTGAAATGGCAACTCTGTTGTGGTATGTTATCCCTCCTTCCTTCATAAAAACCTTTATTGAACTTTCAACTCTGTCCCTAAGGCCTGATCCAGACCAGGATAGGAGGCACTACATTCACAGAAGTTCTTGGAGCTGGCTGAAGTCATCCGTGTGGGTTGAGGTATCTTGCTGGAAGAAGTTCTATACTTACTCTGCTTGTTTTCAGCTCTGTGAACTTTTTTGAAGGGGTGACCTGGAAAAGAAAGCTCACAGTCCTGAGCAATTCACCACCAGAGAAAGTTTGGTCATTTGCAGAAGGTACTAATACAAGACTTAAAGCAGGGAATTTGATGCTTATTCCAAAAGGGAAAACTCATGGCAATACCTAACTCTTGGGCACATGTGCCCAGAATGGACCCCCAACTCAATGTTAGGACCTCACGTCAGTATGTGAAGAACATTTAATATCTTAGAAAAATACTTCCAAAACCCCACACTGAGCTGTAAATGGTCACAAAAGCAAACACAAAGTGGAAGTGCCCAAATCAGTGCTTCAGGGAGGTATGGCTGGGACAGATAGGTCTCAGGCTTCACCTGAGCAGGTCTTCAAAGGGCTGAGCAAAGTCAGCTTTGTTTTGCTCCCTTCAAAAAACACAGTCACCAAAGGAAAAGGAGGAGCCTCTCACCATTTATGTTGTAGTTCAGTGGTTAAAACCACTTGCCCAAGAAAAGCAAGACAAGTTTTGGGTTTGCCTCTGCCTGGGAGGTTCAAACCTACGTTTCCCAATTGCCATGGGAGTACCCCAACCACAAGACTGCAGGTGACGCTGGGTGGAGAAAGCATTTCTGCATTCCTTGGTCAAGCTGTGGGACTGTGCAGGAAAGATGAAGAGATTCCCATGACCATTTGTGAGGAGAAAGAGATGCTGGCCTTCTGGGGTATTTCTCCTTTTCTTTCAGGCTGATGTCTGTTTATCTAAACACAGTATGAGATTTGGATTTGGGAAGGGGGACTGGCAATTTTAGGACTGAGTCGGGCAGACATTTAATGAATAAAATGTTTTCTCCTAGAGATTGTACCCTCTACATCCTTCAAATCTCAGTCCATAGCTCTGTAGTGCAAAATACTCATGCAGCAAAAAAAGTGGAAACTGAAACTTAACACATTCCTCTTTTTAATCCCTAGGACATGCACACATGCTCTGCTTGAAATTCACCTTGGGGTATCATGGCTTTTTCATTTCTTTCTCTCTACTCATCAGCATAGTTTGAAAGAGGAAATAAATACTTTCTCCTCCCCATGCCCTGGATCTCACCCTCACCCAATAACTCAGAGTTTAGGATGGTTTCATGGGAAATGGGAACTCTGAACCCCTGGGGCTGAGGAGGGCCCGGGACCCACTGTCCCATTTCCCAAGTGAGCACTTTAATCCTGAGGTTATTACAGAAGTGGAGGGCACTGGCACTTCTGCCTCCTCCTCTGCCAGCTGCATTTAAAAGAAGAAAGCAGCTATGACTGCATTCTTGAAGGGTGTGATCTTGTGAGCGAGAGGTGGGTGTGTTCCCAGCATACCTCCAGGATTGGGTCCCTCGGGGGACTCCGGTGCCACCCTGCCTTGCCATGCTGGATCACAGTGGGGCTGCCCAAGCCAAGCCAGGAGGCACCTGACGAGCCGAGGCACCTCCAGGGTGACATGGTGGAAGGAGGAGTACTTTTTCAATGTTGAAATTTCCCCAAGTCTTTTCTGTCAGGTGTCATCAACATGCATTGAGGTCCTCCTTCACAAAAGGCAGCATCCACGAAACTCCTTGATGGACAGCACCAGAAAGGTTTTAGTCCCACCCAGTACCAGAATCCCCCTCCAGAATATGCTCTTCTCTTCACAAACCATAGAGAGAAACGTAGAGAGATACCTTAATTCAGGGCCATGATTACTTAAAAGGACATGTGGTTGAAACTTCATGATCTTTAAGATCTCTTCCAACCCAAACCATTCTATATTCTTGGACTTAAGTACTTGAGCCTAAACACTGGACTTAAGTATGTGTTTAAGTGATGTACAGTGGTACAGCAGGTAGGCTAAAGGCAGGTTACTGGGAGTTGCCTCTCAGTGGACTGGTCATTAGATTCTTTCCCTCTGTTACTTCCTATGAAACAAAAACATTTTAGTCAAAATGATTCCCTGTGTGTGCTGAAGCAACATGGGACTTTAATCGGGAAAATAGGGCCATGTCTCCACTGAGATCATACAGGATCCTTTTTGTCTCACCTAACGCGATTTCCCAGTTTACAAGATGGAAATAGCTTTCCTGTGACTGAAGGCGTCTTTCACACACTGTTTCTTTAAATTATCATTTGCAATCCCTCAAAGAGAAAGAGGCAAAGGAAACTGGGTGGGAATTAGTTGCTCCTTCACGTACATTGCACTAGTTACTGTGTGGGAGGATCATTATTTCTAATGATGATGGATGGTTCCTGTATGAAAGGGTTTCTAGCCTCTGTTGTTCCCCAAGTTGGAGCAAGAAAGGGTTACTATTTTAATGAGAGAAGCTGAAATACAATTTATTGAGAGGGATGAAAAAGAAGAACCATAAAAGCTGAATCAAAACAAATGGAATGCTTTACCTGATCACTTTTATGGCGTTGCTGCTTTCATAACATGTACACACACACACACACACACACACACACACACAAGCACACACTGCCACCGAGCTTTGACTTCCACTGTTTTGTGCAACCTCTTTTTTCCCTCCTATCTTCAGAAGACAGTTTTCTCCAAATAAATATTTCCGACGTGTATTTTTACTCAAAACACAAAGAAGGGAAAATGTGACTACAAAAGCTTATGTGCTGATAATTTGTTCCTCTTTTTTAATAGCCCCCGATAGACACCATCTATATTGCACAACAACAGAAACCCAACACCTTATCGTACCTATATACCACCATTATTTGGGGCACTGAGAGTGCTACCCAAAACAATGGCAAAAAATGTGCTAAACAGGGACCCTCAGACAAACACAGAATAAAAGAATCAGTTTATTCCAATCCATACTCAGCTGATTAAACTGAAGAGTTGTCATGAAGATAGATAGATAAATAGATTGATCATATCTATTTTTTTTTAATAATTGCAGCTTTCAAACTTAACGTATTTTGACAGTAGAGTATATTAAAATCCATTAAAACAGCTGTTTTGCTGTAGGGAATATTACTTGTGGGTTGAATGCAGAGATATGTGTAGGTATTTATTCAGTAATCAATCATAGAAAGAAAAGACCTCGAATTTCAGTTGGAAGTTTTTATTTTTATCCTTTTCCTTACTACTGGTCTTTAAACCTGCTCTGAGGAAAGCTATACATGCCCGGCTGGTGCTCATCAAAAGCAAGCAATCACAGCTAAATCAGCATGCAAAATGCCACTCAACCTTGGGCCTTTATTAAAATTTGCTGGGACTCAATTTGAGATAGCGATCGTTCTTATTAAAAAGCAAAATGTAAGATAGTTTTTTTATATAAATCTCTGGATGGAATGGAATTGTTAATCAGCATAGGCTGATGTGATTTCTCTGTTGCAAATCCTGCCGAGGGCTCAGAAGTGGCACATTACCATAATTCCTAGGCTAGAGCTGGCAGCTTGAAAAAGACCTGCAAGAATCTTTAAAATGCTTAAGCAAAGCTGTAAGTCACAGCAAACAACACACACTGGGGATGGTTACCACAGGTTCGTTGTGTTATATAACAAAGTTTCTTCCTTCGATCTGTTTGCTCTCACCGCAATTTGCTGTTTTGGTGGGTAATTGTTTACATTTTCTCAAGAAAAAGGGCAAACAAAAAAAAAATCCTACATCTAACCAAAGGTCTGTTGTTTTCCCTAAAACCCAACCTATTTTTATAAACAAACCCCTCTGCTGTAACATGAATTTGATATGGGGCATCACTCGACTAAGTACATATACACATATATATTTTTACCTTTAAACAAGCACCAACTGTTTCAGGATCAGTTTAGCACCTTTCTGTTCCCCCAGTCGTTTCCTGCTCTTATGCTGGTACATTTCAGCCCCCAAGTATCTGCAGGTTAGTGGTAAACAGATCCCCATGACTATTTTGTATATTAAATTTAAAATACTGTTGAGCTATTTGTTATCGCAGGCACTAATAAAATTGAACTCCTATTATTGCTGATAAGAAATGCTGAGTAACACAAATGACAATTATTTTGTATGATGGAAAATGATGCCAATCACTGCAGATAGAAAACTCCTCAGCTGAACTCTACATGACCATGATTATGTTTTATCTTTAATATTATTATAACATTCAAAGTCTGCTCTCTTGGCTATGTTAGACACTGCAAATGTACAACAAAGAGGAACAGTTTTTCTACATATGTTTTATTCCATCTGTAAATATAAACAGCCAGGGATAATAATGAGTAAAGCATGGCCCACACAAATGTCATGGTAGCTCACTGGCACTGTATTCTGGAGGCTATGGCATCAATAAGGAGCATTTTCATTGACTCGGTCGCTTTTGGCTCAGGATCCAAGACAGACAGTTGGCTGCTTTCTTCTGGTCTTTAATCAGGAATGCACAAGAGGGAAAAGAAACAAAGAGCCTTTTAATGAAGTACTTCTACCTTAATGTTGCTGGTCTAAATCTTGTCCAGGCCAGTAGTGGACAAAATTCATTTTTTTAAAATTTTTTTTTAGTTTCGGTTAAGGGTCTGGAAAATAAAGATGTTACTCATGGTCCAGTTCTCATGGGAGATGTGTCCACTAAAGAAAAGTGTCTTCTTCCAGGACTTTGTTGAGGTGTTCTGCGTTAAGACACTTAAAACTCACTTCACAAAGTGTGAGCTACCTACCTGTTGACCTACGGAACAGCCTTTGCAAACTGATGAATATGGAAAGAGAAACTTGTTCTGATGTCGATTCTTCTGTACCTGCCTTGCAGATTGTGAGAACAAATCAGTCACAGATTGCTGCCTGATAGTCATGAGCAAATTTTAATTCCAACATGCAGGCGCTCCCTTTGGAAGGGAAAGACAGGCTCAATCGCACATGGAGAGACAGAATTGCAACCTTGCAAAAATCAGAGACTTTGTTTTGAGAGCCAAACAAAATTGAATGTGTTCCCCCCCACACACATACATACACTATCATCAAATATTATCAATTTAATTGCTCGGCTCCTGCAGCTGTGAGCACAATATATCAGCTTGGCTGGAATGGAATTCATAATTCTGTAAGACACGTTCAAAAATAAAATATTGAGCTAAATTCTCAGCTAATGAGAATCAGCATAGTTCCACTAACCTCAGATAAGCTACTGAGCAAGTAGGAATCGTTCGAGTTCCTCCGACTTAGTTGGAATGCCATCACTAGATTCAGCAGAGGAATATAAATTTACTCCAAGAATTTGTGTTTCCGTGCCTTTTTGGGGATCTGATATATCCAGTGCTGGGAACGAACCAGCACGATGTGATACAGCCCAGCAGATCTCCTCTGAACATCAGCGGCTCTGCCGTGTAGCTGTGCCTGGGAACTCATTATCACGGGATGCTGTCGATGCTTAAAATCTACATGGTTTAAGGGGGCCACTGGAGAAGTTAATGGAAGAGAAAGCTATTTAAAGATGTTAAATACAGGGACATGATCTTTGGCTCAGAAAACTCTCCATCTGCAAATTTCTGGCATATTTGGAAAGTACCATCATGTGCCTGCACTTTTCTTATGTTCTTTGCGTGTTTGCTTTCAGTCCTTTTTAAAACAGGGTCCTAAGTTGAGATGACCTTTGTCCTGGACAGGTACTGCTGATTTTAAGTTCCCAAAAAATGGATTATAAACCAGAACTTTTTTTATTTCTTGTCAGGGATTTTGCCTCCTCTTCCCCCTCTCTAACACACACTTTCCCATTTATTTTGAAGATATAAATGGAAAGAGACAGTTAAGACAATAAATAGAAGATCAGAAATTTCACATACCCATTTTCAGCTATTCTATGAAATCTTTACTCTGGGTAAATTTCCCACTCCATACAATACTATCAGCTCACAGAGCTGTAGTAATGGCAATTTTATGAATTAAGTAGAACCTTTTTTCTGATCACTAAAGAAGTCTAAATTGTCTATAACTATGACATAGCTATGTACACATATATATGTATACATATATACTTATATGTATACATATTACTAGAAAAATGAATTCTTTTATTTATCTCAGAGGTAGTAATTTGTACCTGCACAAAGGAGATGAAAATAATAACACCTTTCCCCTGTTTTGCTGGGCTATTATTCATTTTTTTAGGTGCAAAGTCACGGAGAATTGGGCCCTTTGCATTTAATTCTGTGTGTTTCCCAACTATTATTGCCATGTGACCTATATGAGTGAAAGTTTAGCATTCTTGAAGGGTTATGTAAATGTATACATTAGTGAATAAACAGATGTTTTTTAATGAAAAACATCTTTTCATGATCTGTGTCACACTGATTTGATTCTTCATTTATAGTATCAGATCTTTGATGTAATGGAAAAATGCGTAGAGCTGAGTTTACGCAGTCCAAATTTAAGTGGATATCCTCTAGAAAGGTAGGAAAATTTACACTGCATCAACTAGTGGTAGGTGAACTAGCATAGCCAATTTTTTATTGTTAGTGCTTGAGAACAAAAAGATGCAGATTCTGATCCAGGGATCTTTGACTGCACAGCAGATCTGTTTTCTGGGCATCAGAAATGCCCAGACAGATCTGGGAAAACAGCCTCATTTTTGAATTTGAAACAGCAATCAGATTGGAAGAGACAGAAATTAACTCTCAGGAAAAAAAATTAAAGGAAAGAAAAAAAAAAACAAAGCCAAAGGAAAAACACGAAAAACCTACAACCTAAAAACTTAAAGGGATATTTTGTTTATTTCCATTTGCATCAAGTCAAAATGGAACAGGGGTTTGGATGCCTGTGCTGCATTTATTTATTTTTTTGAATGACTGGATTTTTTAGAATCAGGTTACGCAGCTGGACTTCACATTGCATTTGCTGCGGCTGCTTCATCAGAAATGCTGGTAGTATTTGTCAGCCTGGAAGTGTCTTGAGGCTGCTTCTGAGAGATACAAGGAGGCAACTGATAAGGAGAGCATCAGAAGGGCAGTTAATTGCCTCCAGTCTCTCGGTGCCGGGGAATATTTAAAATCTATGGGATTAAAGGCAGATTAAAAACTGTGGAAGCAGGAGCCCAATAGCGCTGAAAGATCATAATCAGCAAGGGTAATGGCAGAGCAAAAATGAATGTGGCAAATAAAATGACAGATAGGAAATTCAGATCCGCTTCTAATGCTCGAAGTTCCATCTTGTAAGCACAATTCATCTACGTGTAAATCATTTTTTGGCTTCAAGCTTATCAGCCAATCGGTGAATTAAAAATGCTCTTTCCTTGGAGGATTAAAGAGGTTGATTGAAGTCAGTGTGAAAACTGGCTAATAAGTCTGGAAATGTCAGGAGGGTGCTTCATAGGAACTCAGTGTACTTTTTCTATCAGTGCTATGAAACAGGAAGTTTGAAAAGCTCTGTAGTTCTGTTACTTTGAGAAACCCTTTTGTGTTGGTTTTTTTTTCCCCTCTCTCCTGTGTGTCAGAGTGTCACGCAGAAATATTTTAATTTGCAAGATGAATGGCGATAGATGCAAATGTTGAAAAATGAGATTGAGAGAATTTGCTAAAATATGCAGAGGAGTAACAGAAATTTCATTTCAGAAAGTACAGTTAATGCATATCACGGCCATGGGAAGTTCTAGGTTCCAGGCCATGAACTGCTTAGACATGTCCCACCTTGGAAAGGATGTTTAAACTTTACTCCTTTTCCATGCCTAAAAATCTAGCGTAGGTGGTGAGGCCAGGTATTGTGTTAAGGCAGTCTCTCTGCTAAACCTGAGCTGCCAGGGCACCTCCAGACATGACAAAAACACATACATGTGACATGAGATCTTTCTATTAGCACTGTTAAAAATTGAACAAGGTTTTCAGAGCTTTACATGCAAGAACTGTGCTCTTAGTGTTTCCACAGCCAACATTTCCATGTGCAGTGCCCACGATGGTAAGTGCAAATATAAGTACATGAGTATATTTAGAGATTTAGACAGCAGTTGTCTGAAATGATTCCTCACATTGATTTGTGGACTAATACTCTTTCTTTGTTTCAGCCCCAAATCACAAAGGAGTTCAAAAATGCCCTCAAACAAGAGAATTTTATGGAGAGAAAGCTGCTGCCTGGGCACATGGGTATACCAGTTTCTCTCCTCCTGGGCTCACATCAGAAAGAAGTCGAGGGATGTGATTGTGGGAGAACCCACTGATCAATCCTGCCTTACAAAAGTATAGGGAGAATTAGCCCTTGGGGTTGTTAGAGCCATGAAAAGCAGTGAATGAATGAGGATGCAGATGAGGTAAGAAAGGAATTGATCATTCAAGACTCAAGGACTGAGACTAAGAATTCTCCAGTTCACTCTCACCTCCTGCTCTGGCACAGTTAAGCTGGTGTTCTGCACACTAGCAACACATTAAGGTCCTTTCTCACCAAATATGGCTGGTAGGCCTAGTCTGTCAATGGAGGATTACTGGGAGCCCCATGCTTTGGCAGCAGCTTTTGGCTGGAATTCTACATTTTGCCCCAGGTACATGACCCATTTCATGGTCTCAGCAGAACCAGATGTCCCCAGCATGTCCTTTCTCTCTCCCCTGTGTGATTCCAGGGAATAAAGACTTATACAGAATTTAAAGGAAAAAGAAAAGATAACTTCTGGAGGGAAATCTTGCTTATGGTTGGGTTGCAGGGCCCAGAAAATGTCAAAAGCAACATATATGGATGTCTACCTACTTCTAATCTCTGATGTTATTCACTACACCCCATTCTTGAGTTTGGAACACCAAACCTGCAAGCTGGCCCATATTTTTGTGTACTGTTCTGTTCATAACCACCACCAAAGAAACGACAAAGATGCCCATGGATTCAAAAATGATATCTCACGGTTCTCTGCAGCTCCCTGATTCCCGACTCTTTCATACAGGCACCCTCCGGCGAGGAGAAGCAACGGAGAAACTGGATTCCTCTCCCTGCCGTGAGATGCAGTTCTGTTCTTTTTATCCTTGTGACTGATTTTTATATAAAAGTCTGTAACTAGTGCAACTCTAACCCAGAGCTCCTGTCGGCCAGCTGAGTTCCTAACCACCAGACTGCAGAGCGGTGGTCTATGTGCGTCTGGGTTACGGGAGGTTTCTTTGATCTCCTTATGCCCCCCGGAATGCATTTCTGTGCAGCTTCAAGAAGGAGAGGCGTCTGCACATCCTATCTCCCCAATCTCAACCTCATTTTACCCCCATTGGTTCGGGCCTTCTCTTGGGAGGTGGGAAATGTGGTTTGGATCCCTCCAGGCTGAAGAAAGCACTGAAGCCAGATTTCTCACTTCATGGGCCAGCGATTTCGCTAAGCTGTCTCCTGATAAAAAAAAAAAAAAGGTGTGTGTATCCCTGTCTTGGTCCGTGTTTAAAAAGATTGAGCAAAGCTCAGTTCTGAGCGCTTCCAGATGTCTCCCCTCAGGAGTGGGCTCGGCCCTCTGGAACCTAAGTGGAGAGAACTATTTTACTTTGCAGACCTGATTCATGTACTTTAGGACGGGTTGGAGTTTGGGCACACCCTTTGTGCTCAGCATTTCCAAATTGGCTTGCTCTCTGTGGCTTCCGATGCACCGCATGGAGTCTCGCCCCAGGGCTGCTCCCTGTTGTGGCAGACTTCCTGGTTTTAAGCCTCCAGGCTTTAGGCTGTAGCAGGACCAGAGAGGAGGTATAAGGAAAGACTCCACTCTCTGGGATACATAACACTCCCTATGCACTAGGCAGGGAGAGCCCAGGGGCCTAATGCTGTGCTTTGGGGCCAGACACCAGAAAAACCAGCACTTAAGTCCTTTGCTTGGATCTGGTGTTTAATTTTTTTAATATTTTAAATATAATAAATCACCGTTCCGTACAGTTTTCACTGACTACTGGAGTTAGATTACTGAACACATTTAGACTTCTTAAAATGAAGAGGAGAGCTTGGAAAGTTTTCCAAAATCTCATGGATGGAGGCACTCATTCCTGGATCTTCAACAGTACTTCAGCAGGACTTTAGGTACCTCATGACCACTCTGCAGTCACTTCTGCAAACCCCACTGGGTGCTTGTGTACTGCTGAAGGAGCACAAATATCTTTATAGACAAGGTTCTCAGTGTTCCTGGGCACATCTCCTTGGTGCATTTTGTATAAAGCCTCAAGTTTTCATGTGCCTCAGACAAATTGTGCTTTGTGTCCAAGCCTGTGTTAACTTTTGGTTATGAACCCTACCACGTATGACCTGCACAATGCCTGACATGACCTTATGGGCACCTTGTATGGCCTTGTGGCAGCATCTGTCACCTCGGGTTTCTCTTTTGAACAGTCTTGGGTCTGTCCATAAGAACAGAGAGGATTTGCTGATGCTGTGTTTCTTGGCAGTTCCTGTGTGGTGTGGATGTCCATGGCTGGACTGTGGGTTTCTTACTTTGCAGAAGACCTTTAAAAAAACGTTTTTTTTTCAAAAATTTCAGGAATTTCAGTCTGGAGTTGGCCTGTAACTATACCAGAGCTATGCAGACAGGCAGGACACTGCTTGTGTGCACAGTACTGTGGCCAAACAGCTTTTAGACCAATGCTGGCTCTCTGTTGCCATGGGTCTGCTCCTGCATTTGCCAAAATAGAGATGCCCACAAAGGCATCAAACTTTTGCTTTCTTCTCAGTCCTGGAATCCCTGTGCTGTATCACGTCACTGTTGTTGTTCATAGGTGACTTTAGCCACACAGATAGAACTTGACCATGACAGAGTCAAGGGTTGTTGGGCAGGATGGATCTTGAAGAAATGGTTGAAAGCTGTGAGGAAAGAGACACCGCTAGTGCAATTAGTTAATTAGCATGAGGTCAAATTCCTCCTTCAGAGACAGTATTCTCCCTTAAAAAAGATAATTTGTCTAGCAACTTCAGAAAGAGACAGCGAAGAGATCGGAGCCCTTCCCAAATCTCCATGTGGAAAACATGGTGTTTCTGATACCAGCCTTCTCCAGTAGGACACCTGCTGAGTTTTTAATGGTATATCCCGTGATGGAGACCAAAGCAGAATACTGAGGACTGATAAGATGGAGAGAAGTAGCTCATGTGTGATGTGAAAGAACCAGAGAAAGGATTTGCAGAGCAGGGCTTTGTGGCTAAAACAGCACACAAAGGAAAGGGTCTTTGCAGCTGGATTTGGGGATGAGGACTGGGGTAGAAATGCATGGTTGGGAGAGCATTTTCCATTCTTTGCTTATGTGGCGGATCTCTGTTTGTGAGAGTTATGATCAAAGTGACAAGGCCTACTTCACTACACAAAAAATGGTCTTTGACAGCAGTGTCTTGTAGTCTTTAGAGAGAGTGAAAATAAAAGTCTTTAGTTGTGGATGACGTTAGGGTAAATTACCCCAACTCACCACGGCCTGCAAGTGCACATAAACATCTGTAATAGTTCAGCTTAAACCAGAGGTAACATGATCTGTACCATGAGAAGTAACCTTGAGGTACCTCAGGGTTACCTCAGGGTACCTGTGACCTTAAAATAAGCTGAGCTCCAAAAAGTGTAAATAATAATAATAATAATAATAATAATAATAATAATAGCAACTCCTTGGATGCAGCTGGACTTACGTGTCAGGAGTCATCCTTAATAATGATGTGCATTTATGAAATTATTATCTGATAACAGTGATTTTCCATACACCTATTAAAGTAGGTAATCACAAACCCCAGAAATCTGAGGTTTTTAAGCCCACCTGACAAACAGGAACTGCTCACTCCTTATCTTTGTAATCACAGCTCCACCAACATCTCTCTGGGGCTGGCTTTTCAAAGAGGAACACTGACCTCTGGAAAACTAGAAGGACTTCTGTTGGATTGATAGTTAGGCTGACGTTATCCCAACCGGGGCACGCTCAAAGGGCTGAAATCCACCTGTGGGTGACATGAGACTGTACTGAGGGTAGAATTTGAACAATAACTTGTATTTTCTGTCCTGCTGTGTGAGAAGGACAGACACTAATGTAACTTTCAATGACCTGTACATACCTGTGAGCTTCCTGGGGTTTAGTGATCAGGTTGTCCAAGTGTTTCACAGGTTAAATGTTTCAGTAACAGATGCTCAGTGCCACAGTTCTCAGAATAACTACTGCTGGCTTTTTTGTAAACATGGGGCATATTACTACATCTATGTTTTATATTTTTCTATCATAACCCATGCAATGTGGCATGAATATGGCAACCTGGCACAAAGATGAGAATGAACTATTGAGGAAAGGGCTGTGGCAGATGAATTCTGCACAGCTCCCTGCTGTTTAGCTTTGTACTCCCTTCCCTCCCTCATCTTCCTTTATACTTTCCTCCTCACCTTGGGGAGATACTCTTCTTCTGAGCTCTGGGTTTGTGTCTCAGCCTCCATTCATCTCCCTGAAGAGAAGGAACTGCAGTGGGGCTGACTGCAGAAGCAAAACCCATAAAGAGATTCCCCCTCTCCTCCTCTTGTGAGGGCTTTCCTCCCTCAGCCTGTCCCAGAGGGTTTGAATGCCTTCTGCCACCTCACTCTTGAGACATTAAGACCTTGAAATTTGAAAGAGGAGTGGCGTAGTCTGGAGAAAAATGGACCTGTGTTCTAACCCATGCAGCTCGTGATACGCGCATTGTCGGGTGATAACAAAGGATTTACATAGGATTTACATTTTTCTTAGGGGACGTTCAGTGGAAAGGGAGCAATCAGTAGCAATGACAGACGAATCCATTTGGCGGCAAAGGCTGCCTCTTTCACACAAATAACAGGCTTTTTCTTAATCTACAATTTGTCACTGTTTATTCGGCAGTGCAAGCCTTTTAATTGCCCTGCGGCATCCTGGGTTTGTGCTTCCTGGGAAGCAAAGGAGGAGTTTGGGGGAGTTAGAGGGCATTTTTGCCTTTGATATAAACCTAGAAAACTGAGTGAGGCTTTCCAGAGTTCAGTCAGTTTTTCTGGGTGAGAATATAGGTGCAATTTGACTTGATCTGTCATGATTCATTCATGGGCATGGTGGGGGAGGACACAGCCTGGGTCCCATCAGTAATAGGCAGGTGGGCATTGGTGCTACTCAGCACTTGCTTTGCCTGGACTGATGCTGAAGTGGATTCACAACTTTTTGTTTCTCTTCTCAGCTTCTCTTTAGGTCAAGATGATGAAAATCTGCCTGGTCACCTGCTGCTCCAGGGAGGCAGACAGGGCAAGAGAGGAACTTCAAGCACACAGCTCCCCATCAGTTTTTATACAATCTTTCTTGGCCTAACACCATGTTTGCTCCCAATCTTTTCTTGGTCATTGGGATGCTTTCATCCTAGCTTTGTTCCTTGCTCAAAATATTATTTCTGCTCCAATTATTCATAGTCTTTATTACTATAGAATACTGATACAACTTGTATCTGTAAGGAGTGTTTGGAACTAGTGATTTCTGCCTTGGAGTTGTGGATAAACTATGTGAAATCTCCACCTCTTTCCAGAGCAGTGAGTTCCTGCTGTAAACAGCCAGTGAATCTAATGCTATGTAGCTCTGGATGTCTATGATGTTTGCCTCAGAATCAAATCAATATAAGGCACTCCTCTTCCAAAAAATCTCTACTCTAGTCATGAATTCAATATAATTACTATGCCTCTTTTATTTTAATGATGACTGCTTGGTTTAGGCCATTCCCTGCTCTCCTGTTAGCTTGATTATACAATTCTACTGTGGGGTGTATCTGGAAGGTGGCAAATATTATTCAGGAGATGGTGCCCAATAAATAAACTGAGTTGTGCACCCCTATAGAAGCTGATATTTATTATAAGCAAGCAACCAGCTTCAGTGTGGTTCAGTTTGGGTGGCCAAGCATTCAGAAAGCAAGAAATGCAATATTAAGGTTGGGAAGTCATACACTTCATAGAATCATAGAATAGTTTGGCTTGGAAAGGACATTAGAGACCACCTACTTCTCTGCCATGGGCAGGGACAGGTTGCTAGACCAGGTTGCTCAAAAACCCATACAGATGGACCTTTGACCTTCTATATATATGCTGAAAAGCTATAATATAAATGTAAGCATTTCATTATATGCAGGCATGTTTTCATATTTTCACACTTTATTGGTTCTTGAGTTTCAATCAGATTTATGTAGCAAGGTAGGCAATGTAGTATATTTCAGAGTAATGTCTCTTCAGAGCAGTCTACAATAAAAATATCTATTCAATATATATGCAGAAAGAGAACTCAGTTACAAACTTTGTAGTAACCCCAGTAGTTGTCACTGTCTGCAGTGGCCTTCAGGTCCTCCTTTTATAATGCCTTGGTCAGAATTTACATCAGCCTCTGCAGTGGGTCTGGTTGTTCTCTTATGACAGCTATTAATTGTCCATATAAAAATTGAACTATCATTACAGTTGTCAAAAATTGTATGTGGCTGAAAATCATCCATAGAATTGGGTTTATTTTGTTGCCAACAACAGGGACAACCAAGACCTTTTTTTTTTCTTATTTAAGAAAAATAAAGCCCAGATTTCACCAGGATACTTGTCTCACACAGGAACTCTTACGCTCCCTTATTTTTGGGATGTTTCCAGGTTAGCAAGAGCATCTCCACATTTGCCACAGAAATTTGAGAGTGTACAGAGTGTACAGAGTGTACAGAGTGTACAGAGAATGAGAAGAGGATTTTCAGGAACAGAAGGGAAGGGCTTGCAGTCCAGGAAGTTGAATGCTCACCTTGAGAGAAGAACTGAAATCTGTCCCTGTTGTTGGTGCTGCTGAAGTCCTTGGAGAGATTAAAAATTCTGGGAATCATGTTTTTTAATCTCTCTAGGAGCCCTCGTTAGTACTCTTTGATTTGCTTTGCAAATGTGCTGAGCCATTACTGTGGCAGTCAGGGTTGATGGGATCTATCTCTGGAATACAGAAAACTTTCAACAGTGCTAAAGTCTTAGGAAAGCCATGCCCTAGAGATGTAAAATGGGGCACCTAAAATCAGTGGACATCCTTTATAATCTACTTTGACTTCAATCTGTCATTCTCAAGTACACAGGGGGAATAGTAGCACTCTTGTTTTTTGACCCAGTCAGATAAAATTGGAAGAGTTTACAGTTTTCTTGCCTGAGCATGCAACATTTACCACAATTTGACTATAACCTTTTCTACTACCTCTAGATGGTAGGAGAATGAAGATCCAATTATTGCTGTTATTGCTACTATTATTATTACCCTGCTTTTATTTAAAATATTATTACTACTATTAAATTTTATGAATATAATATGGTCCTTATTATTAATACCATGACTATTGCTATGAATAACAGTGATTGTGGCTTTTGCAGGCCAGCTTGTGTAGGTTATCCTGTGCACAATCCACTGATGGTCTCAGCTGAGAAGTAAGAGACAAGGGCAAATAGTCTTTCCTTGAAGATGGAGTGGGTAATCTCTTGGTCACAGTCAGGGCCAGCTGGCAGAGCACTGTGAGCTCCCTTTATTAATTATTCTTGGTTTTATCTTCCTTTATTTCCTACCTTATTCAAATAAAGGAAATAAAAGGTACCCTAGAGGTGGATGAAGACCAGATGTTAATGAGCCAGCAATGTGCTCTTGTCACAAAGAAGGTGACTTACATCCTGGGCTGCCCTAGGTAAAATATTATCAGTAGGTCAAGGGAGGTGATCCTCCTCCTCTACTCAGCACTGGTGAGGCCACACCTGGAGCACTGCGTCCAGTTCTGGGCTCACCAGTACAAGAGTGACATGGACATATTGGAGAGAGTCCCATAAAGGACCAAGAAGATGATGACACTGGAACATCTCTTACATGAGGAAAGTCTGAGAGAGCTGGGACTGCTAAGCCCAGTTTATACAAATACCTATAAGGAGGGGTCAAAGAGGAAGGAGCCAAACTCTGTTCAGTGGTGTCCAGTGACAGAACCAGAGGCAATGGGCACAAACTGAGGCACAGGAGGTTCCCTCTGAACATTAGGAAGCACTTTTGCACTGTGAGGATGACAAAGCACTGGCACAGGTTACCCAAAGATGTTGTAGAGTCTCCCTCCTCAAAGGTGTTCAAAAGCCATCTGGCCATGGCAACCATCTCTAGGTGGCCCTGCTTGAGCAGGGAGTTGGACCAGATGACCTTCAGAGGTCCTTTCTAACCTCAACCATCCTGTGATTGATTCTGTGTTCAAAGACAGGGCTAAAGCCCTACTCCCTCTCTCTTGTCCCCATACCAAGGTCCTTGTCCTTTTACACTGGGACTCTAAGAGAGTTGAGGTCAAGTGAAGACATCTCACATGTGCATGTGGAGAGCTGCTTTGCAGCTGCTCTTCCTCTGGCTTTGGGGACCTAAGGAAAGCTGTGGCACTGGGCAGAGCAGTTGTTGATGAATCACTGAGTGCCTGGGGGCAGAACAGGGACCTAACGGTGGCACCTGGAGGTTCCTCCGACTCCTCCTTAAAACTGCACCTGGATAAGATAGACCTGGAAATGATGGTCCATTTCTTTTTTATTATTACTTTTTGGTCATAGGCGAAGTTTTCTGTGAAATGCTGTTTCAGCTGCTATGATATTCCTTGAACATTTCAGCTCAAATCTCCTGATAACTTCATTCAGGAGTATTTTTTTGAGCAACAAAAACCTGGAGGTGAAATAAGAGTACGATACATCTGTTTCATCAGTAGTTGCTCATCTACTGTCATTTTTGTGCAGGAAGTGGGAAACTTGGAGGACACCCATGCTGTTGGGTGTAAAGAAGAGTGAATGTATTCAAATCCTCCTGTTTAAAAAGTCTTATTTCGTGCAAATATGCAGTCACAGAGAACCCACAGAAAAGTGCTAACCAGTACCCTCAGGAATTAGTCCATTTGCTTTCCTCATTGACTAATATTTAATTTTTTTTTTTTTTTTGAGATTGGAACAGGTCCAAGGGGAGGAATTAAAGGCAGCACGCTCCCATAGCGCTCGCCAGGGAGGTGAGCAGGATATTTGGTGAGGAGGCAGCTGAATCAGGAAGAAAGTTGATTTGAGCAGATGTTTCCCAACCAGCTGCTGAGTGGTCTAGCCTCTGGGCTGGAGGGTATCCGAGGGCAGCAGGATCTGGAAGGCTCTGGAACCCTTCCACCTGGCAGGCAATAATTCAGAGCTCACGCAGACAAAGAGCCAGGATGAGTCACTAGTCTGCTGATTAGGCTGCTCTCCTGGGAGGGAGGCACCTGGATCCCAAATCCAGGTTAGGGCTGCAAAGGGGAATAGCATCAACTGGGAGGGATTGGAAATGCTTAATGCTGCCTGGTTAGGAGGCTCTTCATGAGCGGGAGGCAGGAGTTTGATTCCACTTTGAGAGGGGAAAGAGTTTAATCCGGGTCTCCTAAAACCTAAAGGAAAGGTCTTATCACTGCCTTATAATCATGGGATGGCTCTTCAGCCATTGGGTACTGAGGAGGACATTTGACTTTGTTTCCTTAAAAATGATGGGGTTCGATCCATTCTGCAGAGAACAGAACAAAACAGTGACTTCTAGTTCTCCTTTCTGTGGAACTTCTTTTCTTCTTTTTTTTTTTTTTTTTTTTCAGCTGCATTAGGGCTTTTTACCTGAAGGATAGATAATTATTCACACTCCCCTGACTGGCAATATCATACCATGCCCTGAAAAGTGCTGAGAACATGCTTGCATATGCAGCTGGGGACATTATCTCTGGGAATGGTCTGGTGCACTGTGAATCAGGGATGGCCACAGAAAAGTTTGATGGGTCTGGTAGAATTTATAGCTGTGAAAAGAGAATGGGGAACTTTACTACCTTGGGCAAGTCACCATAATTTTCTCTTAAATGGGTATGCTAGTGGTAAGCAGTAGAAATTTATAGTTTTAGGGGTAGATTCATCTTCATTTGCACCAAGTCGAAGTTGAGGTTGATTCAATTCAATCCCAAAGAGTTACTCTAAATTGAATCTTCCATGAAAGAGATAAGAGAAGTAGCCAACATTTTTTAGTTGTGTCAATCCTACAAAATGTGTAAAGGGGAGTCTCCCCGCCTTTACCAGAAGTGATCTGAAAGATCCTATCTGGTCTATCTCTGTCAGCTTGGCATCTTTGCAGTAGTCGGTGGTTGCACAAAACTGGCCAATTTTTCCATATATAGAGTTGCTAAATTACCCTTTCTGGTTTGGTTTTATTACCCCCTCGGAGCAATGATCTCACCCATCAGTGTTGTGTTGCTCTTTGGGAGTGGCAGGGGTGGAGTGGGGTGGGATGAGCAAAGCCCTGAGCTTTTTCCAGAGTTCCCTGCATATGCAGAACATTTCATTGTCTTCTCTAACACGCCCTCACCTTTCACACAGACTGGAATTTGACACACCAGGTTAGAGAAAGAAAGTGAGGGGAAAAAAAAAAAGGGAAAAAAAAAAAAGCACAACACAAGAAAAAACCCAGCAAACAAGATCTTATCGCGCAAAATACCCATCTACCCTCCTGATAATAAAAAAAGCCTCAGGTTAGGAAAATAAAAAAATAACTCTAATGAACACTCAAAATTAACATGCAAATACATCCATGGTTCCTGGCACAGACGGAAAGACAGAACGCAGCCCTCTTCCAGAGAGGCAGTTTTTATACTTCTTGCAAAAGGGAAGTTTTATCTCAATTGCTGGTGCTTTTGCATTGTCTTGAGAAGGTTTTCTTCTCTGTTGAGGAAAGCTCTGGATACTTCTTCTTCCCTCACCCCACCCCATACCCCACGTTCATTTCACCAGGTGCCATGACGAAACCTTCCAGATCAAGGCAGGTTTCATCAACAAGGCTTCATGCCATGCCACACATAATTCATCCCAGCCTGCTGTGGCTTTCTCCCAGCAAGCAGCACCTCTTGCAAAACCAGCCCCTGTCTCACACTCCTTCCAAACTCGTGTTCCTGAGCACCAACAATAGCAGACCATGAATCACTAACAGAGCGTACAGACCTTCGCTCCACTCCGGCCAGTTTGTGTCATTGCCTTAATGTTAATTACACACCATAATGTGTGCATTTAATTTCCGTGGTGTTTCAATTAAATTAATCAGGCAATTAAAATTAATTAAAATTACAGAAATCACCTGCAGAAGTGCTTGAAACGTGGGGGAGGGGAAGGGAGGGGTTGGGAGGGAGCTGGGAACGTAGATGGCTGTGTTTTCACAGACCTTCCTTCCCTTGATTAATTTTGGGGATAGACTTTTTCAGAACAGGTTATTTAAGGATTTAATGACTGTTCCAAGGCCTACTGAAGCCAGTGGAAATCTTTCTATTGGCAGTGATAGGCTTGGGACCAGGCCACTAGCCCCAAGTGTTCAGGATGGAGATTCAAGGGGTAGGTGATGAAAGACCTGATGCTGAGCAGAAATTCCTCAACACCTCTGAGGAACAAGGCCAAAGGCCCTGAAGTACCAAATCAGGGTCAGATTTTAAAAGGCAGGTTAAAAATGAGGATGATGTCTGTGGGAGTTAGGCACATCAGTACTTCCAAGGATCTGGGCTGGTGAGGTATTCTAAGAAACTTAAACAAGTTTGAAGTGTCAAAGGACTTTTAAACATGACTAAATGTATTGTACCTCGAACTCTCACTGATTTCTGCAGTCAGTGAGAGAGGGTCCTAATTTCACAAAGGTGATTTATGAGTCCTGAAGTCTTGAGCAAGTTACTGAGCCTCTGCAGCAGTTCCCTTCCATTAGGCGGGGGTTAATGCGTTTAGTTGCTTCACAGAGGGACTGTGCCTTGATCTGTGGAAGAGTTTGAAAACATCACATCAGCCTGGACAGTTCTCTTTCTGCTCATGCCCTTTTTACCAACCAAGCACAGCCACATGCTCACACCCATAATTTTTATGCCAGCATGCAAGGGTCGGCACTTTTAGCTTTGAACAGCTCCTTCCTCCACGACATCCTAGCAGTCAACCCCAGCCCAACTAGTTCCTGTGTCTGGGAGACAGGTTAGTTCTTTCCACGCTTTCCTGGAAAGACTTTGCCTGGCACACTCCTGTCTTAGTGGGTGAGTCACCCACTCTTTGCTCCCATTCTTTGACCCACAGCTGGGGATGTTTATACTGCAGTCACTGAAGCTCATGCAGGTATCCCCAAGCCGCCTTTAAATTAATTTGCTGAAGTACCATCTTTAGGATCACTGTAGTTTCAGGGAACGCTGCGTGGGCTGAAAAACCAGGGGATGAAGCAGAGCAAATGCTCATAATTAGGGTGAGTTGCTCTGCCCTGCAGTGGCTATTGGAACCTGAGCTCACTGTTTAAAGACACAGCTGCTTTTTTGCGCATTAGAATTTCACTCACACTACCAGATAATCCCTCACAGTTCCATAGGCAATTACCCATGTTTCTTGGTGTCCAAGAGGGAGTAAAACCTTATCACCTCTGCCCCGATGGCACCTGTGCTTGTGAGACACCTTTTTCTCTCCAGTTGTTTAGATGATTAACATAATTAAGTTATGCACACAGCACATATTTAAGACTTCTATTAGACTGAAGTTTACTGCCAGCTTCAGATCTGAAAGATTTAAGCCTGCCAAAACTCGTTTTTTTTTCCCAACTATATCAGTTGATATTTTCTCTTTCTGTAAATAATGTGTTTTTTCACTCTCAGGTGACCAGGTCACAATATTCCCATTGTTATTTGCCAATTTAGCATAGTTTTCTGCTACCTTTGCTCTTCCTTAAGTCACAGCAGAATGTCCAATGATGCAGAATATTTTTTTCATCTTTTTGGTTTTTTGATCCATATCATTAATTTGTGTCTTACATCTGTCTTTCACCACCCCTTTAGAAAAAAAAAAAACTGGAAAATAAAAAGCAGCAGAAACAGGAACGAGAATATAGAAAGAGAAGGAAAAAACCCACCCAAGAACAGAAAAACTTGATTTTTGAAATTAGAAATTTTTAGAGGATGGTAGTATTTTACCACCAAAAAACCCAGAATTTTAATTACAAATCTGATGGACACTCATTCTTCTCTCCAAAATTTTGTAAGTGATGAAACACCCCTCTCTCACTTTTGCTAATCCTCCTCCATCTGAATCCTTTGACACTACTTCTTGTGTGGCCTTTGGCACGTCACTTCACCTCGGTTTCCTCATCTATAAAATGGCTGTTAATCCCCATATAGTATCACCCACGCAAATTTCCAGGGCTTACGCTTAAACAGGGCTTTGAAGATAAGTGAGTAAAGTTTCAAAAGGACCTAAGAGATTTAGGAGTGAAAGTTTCATTAGCTTTCCATCAGATTTGTGCTCTTATATCTCCATGAGCCTTTTGAAAGTCTGCACAATTGCAAGACACTACTCATCACAGATATACTCCTTGTTCTCCTCAAGGAAAGGGATTGCTCCGGGCTAGTTTTGGCAGAAGAGCTTGTTCCTCAAAAGAAGCAAGGTGAGACTTGGGGCCCTCCAGTTTCTTTCCCCAGTTTCAGATATGAAACCTTGGATGCATCTCCAACCATTTCGGGCAATATGGTATCTCTTGCTGTTTATATCGGTAGATCTACTTGGCTGGTTTTGACTGAAAGAAGGGAGAGAAGGTGCATATCTTCAACTTTGAGCCGGATTGAGATAGCAACCTTCAGCTGGGAGGCAGTGGTGAGCTCCTTTGGATGGTGTGGAGGTAGTTACCTCCTCAGTCATCACAACTGCTCCTTGAAGAGACAATTATGTGCTCTTTGTACGTGCATCTTGATGGAGATGCCTGTGAGGACACCCTGTCAATCTTGGACATGCTGGTTGACTCAAAAGGAGTTATGAGGTTTCTCTAAGTGCAACAGGATCTTACTGCTCCACAAGTCCAGAGGAAAAAAAAGAAAACAAAATAAAGGTGAAAAAACAGTTTTGAATATTGGGCTTTTTGGTTTCCTTTTTAGTTTTCGAGTGTGCCACCACAAGTTCCACTTTCTAGCCTTTCTCAAATGTTATAAAAAGGGAAAGAAAAAGAAACTGTTCAACCAAAAAAGCTGTACTACAAGCTTGGTGGCTTTGGTTTGTTCAGCTTCAGTGGCCAAACCACTCTTCTGAAAACACCGGGAAATAATGTTGCTTTTCTTTGTGGGACTTTCCTCACTAAAATGAAAATAAAAAGAAACTTGTGAAGAAAGAAACATTTTCTTTCACCTTAAGTGAAATACTTAATTTTTATTTTTATTTCATTGACATACTTAATGTAACAGAATTTGAAAATTAAATGTGATTTGAAAATGGGAATGTGGAAGGTTTTGTTCCCTAAGTTTTGAGGTAAATTGATTTTTTCCCCCCCCAAACTGCTATATTTTACTTAAATTTACTGCTGATTTTGATCAACTAGACAGTTGATCAACTAGACCTTTTGCCTAAAATAAGCCTTTCTGCAAAAAAATTGTACTGAGTTTGGAAAATGGGTCATTAACAAACCCCAGTAAATATCATAATAATAGTAAAAAAGGTTTAGTTTCTGGGATTGACAGCACAAGGTTCTGAATAGTCTAGAGCAACTTCGAAGTAGCCATTTTCTGGAGGGGTGATGAAATGGACCAACAATTCACAATAGATCCTTCCAACGTGAATTATTCCGTGATTACCAAAGTATTTGTCTTTAGTACTTTGCCCCTAAAATTTAATACCTTCCAGTTTAAACACTCAGTCTTCAATACTACGTTTTTCTTCAATTTCCCTGGGGTGAAACAAATACAGAAGCAGGTCACAGTGAGTCTGGCTGAGTTAGCAACTGAGTTAGCAACTGAGCCTACAAGACTCAAGTCTCAAAACATCATCACAGTGTAAGTTTCCCATTTTCTCTTTAGTGGCACAAAATATAATAAAAGTCAGAATCTCAAGAAACATCTCTAAAGTACTTCTTTGGGAAAGTCTGAAGAACAAAAAAAAGAGATCTTGTGGGAGATTTTTATTGTTAGTTTTTAAATTTCTTCAGCTACAGTGGAGTGTATTTGTTTAGAAGGTGTCTTTCTGCAGGGACATTGGCAGTGTCCATGCATGGTGTCAAAAGAAATTGAGACAGACAGGGGACCCAAAAATCCCCAGGAGAATTTATCTTCTGATGGAAGGTTCTTGGTATGCAGTAGAGTTTCTTTTCACCTCTGGAGTTGCACACTACATACTAATTGGAGCTGTTAATTAAATACATTTTGTTAAAACGTTGCATCAAAGCTGAAGCATTTTGTAAAGAAGTGTCTTATTTTGTTGACACTTGGAGAGATTTCTGAGGTTCAGGGCTCTGGTCAGAGAGAGTATTCCAGGAGAAGCAGAGTCTCAGGTTTCTGTTACATGGATAATATGAAAGCGCCATTAAAATTCCAGTGTCGTTTAATTTGATAAAACATTTGAAAAAAGCTTTTAATTTTCCTCTCTTTTTTTTTGTTCTTTCTGATGTGGAGGGAAAACAAATTTCAAACCTCAAAAACTGTGGTAAAATGGAATTGCTGTCCTGCGGACTATTCCTGTAATGAAGCCAACAAACCTGTCATGCAAAGTCCAGTTCCTCCCTGTGGAAGCACAGCAATTCATTTAT
>NW_021940725.1:0-4549 GCF_001715985.3 Manacus vitellinus
GAACTTTCTCCTCCAAAACCTCACCATCTCCCCAGCAAGCTTCCCCAGAAAAGTGAGGAATGGGGGAAAAGCAGAGACAGTCTTTGAAGAGCTGGTGAAAACCTGCAGTTGTGCAGAGGTCCTTCTGTTAGAGATGCCCAAAACTGGGGCTGGATCACGGGGTGGCACCAGCACTCCTCTGCACCGCAGTAGGTGTCTGCACCTCTTCATGCCTCGGGAGTTTGGGCTGGGAGTGGTGGGAGTGCGGAAAACGCTCAGGGAGCTTGCAGGATCAAATGGGTTGTTTAAGCACTAGTCATTATAATTTTGTTTGTGAAGCACCCCTTTACTTTGTTAAAGATAAATAAAACATGGTAAAGGATGAACAAGGCTCAGTGTAAATGGCCTTGCATGTTTAAGAAGCCGCTCCTGCAGTTTTGGGGTGTGATTCCGTGGGGCGAGTGCGCTCCCATCAAAGCCACTCGGAGACTCCAACGCCAGTCTCATCATTCCTCTTCCTAAAATCAGATTGCAAACCAGCAACAAGACTTCTGCTTAATTACAGCCCGAGGAGCGATGTTTGGGCCGGGACTCACATCAGATTTCACACTGATAGATGAGGAGTACATGTGCTGATACCATCTGCAGGCTGGGCACAGCTCAGCTCGCAGGGGTGCACACCATGGTGAGGAGCCACCCTGCCACACCATGTCCCTGGCAGGTCCCCTGGGCTCAGTGGGACCCACACTGGCACCAGTGAGCACATTTCTTTGCTGAGCCAAGTGCAGCTTTCCTGTCGTGCAGCCTTGTGCTCACCCCTCCTCTCATCCCTGAAAGCCTTGGGGGTTGGAAGACTCCTTTTTCTCTTTGCATAAGCAGGACATAAATTCAAAGGCTTCTGCTGAATATTTGTTAAGATGCATATTTATGTGCAAGACCCTCCCTACCCCTCAGAAACCGTTTAGTTAAAAGAGGATAAAGATGATTTACTTATGCCTTAGGGCTCTTGCTATTTAAACACTGTATATTTATGTCTATTTACTCTGGTATTTACTAAAAAAGCATAGTTAAATTAGCAGTCGCTGCCTCTCCTAAACCATTTCTGAAGGCTCTTACAGCACTTCTTTAAGGGAACAAACTCAGGGATGAACAAACCACGTCATTCTGGCTGTAGGACAGTGAAAGTAAACGCCCTTTTCCAGTGGCCACAGGGAAAGAAAATGATGTCTAAGGATTCCTCAGTGTGACAAACTGCTTGTTTTGGTGAAAAACCCAACTTTACAAACTGTGTTGTCACCACACGCTCTCTGCAGCATCCCTGGGATGGTTTGCTCTGTCACCCAGGTTCACACGCAGGTTCCTGCTGTCCCATGAGCTCCATAAATGGTGCATAGGGGCCAAAATCCCCAGGATTCTCCCCCTTTGAGCTTGCCAAGGTTCTTTTTTCTGCTCAGGGGTATTAGCAGTAATGACACTGGTGCAGTCGATAACTGGTTGGCTGTGCTTAATGACCCGAGGCACGACAGCTCCTCTCAGCTGGCTCCCAATCCCCAGGAAATGCACCCCGGCCTGATTACTGTCGCCTAAAGAGTCACACATGTACCCCTGGAACCTCCTCTTCATTAACTTCACCTGTGCACAGAGAGCCGCTGCACAAACATATTTTTTCAATCAGATAATGCATTTTCAATTAAATGACTTGGTTTCTCCCAAGTTTTCTCTTCCTTTCCTGCTGTACAGGAGCTATCTGTGTTTAATGCTGTAATGGGACCTTGCCATAAAGTCGGCCGTGCTCTTCCGAAGCGACGGCGACGACCATTAAGATGTGTTACAGTTTTCCACTGAGTGTATTTGTACCATATGGACATGCAACGTGGCTCAGAGCAGAGGCTGTTCCTGAAAATTCAGGGCAAGATGTGACAGATGAGAATTCTTAGTGAGGAGCCACTGGAGAACTCTGGGCAAGCAGGAAGCTCCGTATTCCCGTAGCTACCTGCCTGGAGTTCCCCTGCAGATGACTTTGGCAGTGGTTTTAGAAAGGAGCACGCAGGTTTTTTGTGAGCATAATGAATGATGTATGGCAAATGTTTGCAGAGCAGCTGAGAAGAAAAGCTGCTGGGGCAGGGCTTTGGGTTTTCACACCGCAATAGTGAGCTAAGGAGTGGGACCTGGAGATAAAGTGGCTTTGGGGGAGTGCCGGCAGGGTTGAATTCAGCATAAATCAGAAAACTTTTTTGAACAGTGAGGTGAGAAATAGGAAAGGGTTTCCACTCCAGAAACAACGTTCTCCCTCTAAATGAATGTTTTCCAGAGTTGTTGAACCATGGGTTCCATGACTGAGGCTTAGCCTTTGGTGGCAGGTGGGAAATTGCATGTGCTCCTTACTCCAGAATGAGGAACAAGAACAAATCTGCTCTTTCCCAGACAGAAAGAGGCCACCAGCACCCAGAAACAGACTGGGATGGCCCCAAGGCCCAGGCTCCCTCCTGTGCAGCTCTGTTGGGAAGTGAGGGAAGGGGGTTGCTGCTCCAGGTATCATTCCCTGCGTTACTGGTGAGCCCAGGAATGGCATTTTGCAGGTGAGAGAACAATCCTGTGGCAAAAAGTTATCCCTCAGTCTTGGTACCCAACTGGATTTGCTGAAACTGTTGGTGGTTTTCATCTCTCCAAGCCCTGTCCCAAACTTTGCAGGTTGTCACACTTGGCATTGGAACGTGGGAATGACTCATGAAGACCAGAGACATCTGGAAGTGGCAGATTCAGGCTGTGCTTTGCAAAAAAATGCCTTATTTATTAAGGTTTTTATTTTTCTCCTGAGCAGGCACCAGCTCTCCAGGACTGCAGAGTGCTTTGGGTGGAAATTCTGGTTTCGTTTTGCTGTGGTTGAAGGGTAGAAAGGGGGCAAATAAGTGAGATGCTTTTCCAGCCCTCAGGCAGGGTGGGCTGGGTGCTGGGGGCTCCCATACAACTTCTTTACTCAGGAAAGAATATGGGTCAATTTATTCTGTTTTCTTTTTAGTATCACATAAGAGTTAGAAAAGATCCCTGATTTTTAAAGTGGTTTTTGCTTTGCTAATGTGGCTTCAACAGTCTTCTGAAGAAAGTGGTACAAAAGAAACGACGTTTGGAGCAATTTCCCGTGTATAAAATGTTAAATAGCTTTGCAATGAAAAGTGAAGTAAAAAACTTTGAAGCATACTTATTCCTTGTTCTCGGTGAATTCTTAGAGCTTGCATTGCATGGAGATTTTTTTCAGGAAAAAAAACCATAAAAAACCCAAACCCTTTGGCATGTTTAATGGAAATCAATCTGAACTGGTTTCAACTGTTGGTAAATCAATGCCATCCCTGTGCTCTCTGTGAATACTTCCCCGTTCCTTAAAAATCATGTTTGTATTTGTTTAAAAAAAGGCTGCTCAGTGTTTGGCACACAGTGAACTAGACATTGATGGTGCTTTAAAGTGATCACAAAGGAGTGTGAGCTCCTACAAACCCATCTTTGGAGGACAATCATTCCAGCCTGCTCATCACCTCCCTCTGATAAGGTCCTGCTGTGGGATGCACTTGTGTCCCTGCTGATGGCTCTGGGCAGTGACATACAAGAAGGCCTCCATACATCCTGCACTTCCCAGAAAGCACTTTTCCTGTGGCCTGAGCCTGCTGGAATCAGGCTACCTGTGAGTGGTCCACACTGTGCACTGCAGCTCCACCTCTTTAGCAGTGGAGCTTGGCAAACTGGGCAGTTTGCCATCAGCTCTGTGTCCTGGGAGGTTGTCACTCATCCCTTGTAGCAGCCTCTGCCTACAGCCATCCATCACCGTGTCAGCAGCAAGCCCTCGCTTGCTCCTGTCCATGGATCAGAGTCAAAAGAAAGAGACAACCAGGGAAGGGAGGAACAGGTCTATGAGTCTTGGTGTCATACTCTCAAATGTGCTTTTTTTCTGGGTGAGTGGCCCCCAGTGAGTACCAGCCCCACTCACACTGTGTGGGGACATGGCACAGCACCAGCACACAGGGCACAGAGCACAGACAGGTCTCTACAGCTGGTTGCACCTTCCCTGGTACCACTGGGTGCCACTGGCATGCCAAGGCCCTTGCCAGGTGGAGGAAAGGCCATACAATAAATCTGCCATCTAAATGTAACCTGCTGGTTTGCATGCTTAGGTTGCCTGTCTGCTTTTATACTAACTCTCCACACCCCACAGTGTCACAGCTCTTGTCTTAGACGTGTGCAGGACAGATTTCCAGGCTCTATGAGACAAGCACCAACTCTAGGAATTAGGAATCTGAATGCCCTTGAAGATTCCCACACTTTTTCCCAGTCCCACATAATTGGGAGGATTACCCAGACGCTCCTTAAAGGTGCCATGGGAAGAGGAGTGCTGCAGGATCCAGTGCCAATGCCTTCCTTGAGGATTTTTCCTGCTGGAAACATGCAAGGAAAGGACATTTTTGAATTGTTTGTGCAGATATTCACAGGTCCTGAGTGTATAATGTGCATCCCTCCATGTCTGCACTGTGTGCCTTTGCCTTGTTAGTTGCCATGGGCATTTTTCCCTGTGGCACCTCCC
>NW_021940726.1:0-1521 GCF_001715985.3 Manacus vitellinus
TCCAACCTGCCTTGGGACACTTCCAGGATCCAGGGGCAGCCACAGCTTCTCTGGGCAACCTGGGCCAGGGCTCCCCACCCTCCCATGGAAGGATTTCTTCCTAATATCTAATCTGGCCCTGCCTCCTTCAGCTTCAGGCCATTCCCCCTCATCCTGTCACTCCATGCCCTTGAGAAAAGTCCCTCTCCAGCTCTCCTGGAGCCCCTTTAGGCACTGGAAGGGGCCTTAAGGTCTCCCCAGACCCTTCTCTTCTCCAGGCTCAACACCCCCAGCTCTCCCAGCCCGGCTCCAGAGCAGAGGGGCTGAAGCCACTCAGTGGCCTCCTCTGGATTCATCCCAACAGGCCAACAACCACCAGAATCCCAGAATCACCAAGGCTGGCAGAGACCTTCAAGCTCTTCCAGTGCCACCCTCACCCAGTACCACCAGGATCACCCCCAATCCACGTCCCCAAGGGCCACATCCAGACACCTCTGGAACAATCCCAGACACAGTGTCTCCACCACCTCTCTGGGTCACTTATTCCAAACCCTGACCATTTTTGCAGGGAAAAAATCGTTTCTAATATCTCATCTGAACCTGCCTTGGCACGACTTCGAGATGTTTTGCTCCCTGTTTGCTAAATCATGGCAGAGTTTTTTAGCAATAACAATACCCACGACTGCGGTGGAGTTTTTGCTGCTCGTCTGCTAGAGAGATTTTCTGTTTAACACATTAAAAGTGGGCAAAGAAATAATTTATTTTATTTAATTCTAAAAAAAAATACTGTGTTTCGCTTAAGGGAATTAGTGCCTTAAGCAATAAACACAAGTATGCAATAAATGGCATATGTGGGATCTATTAACCCAAGGCCTTGACTCCACCGTCTAAATAATCCCCTTTTAGAGCTGAAGATTTAAAAGTTTGTATGTAAATGATTGCTAAGAAAGTTTATTTATATATATTAAAAAAAAGAAATTAGAATAGATTGTGGATCTACCAGCATGCTGCAGCTTTAGTGGTGATGCTGGTCTAAGGTTGAATCCCCTCAAAATTCATTTTCCCACCCTCAGAAAAATTACTGGGAGTATGGGATAGTGTCAGCAGATGAATTGTCAGATAAAGAACATGCTAAAAGCTCCTGCACAACCTATTTCTAGTTTATGTGAGTTTTCTGACTCACCCTCTCCTCCCCTGTGTTTCTTCCATAAGTTTTGCCATAATAATTAATTTTGCCCTGCAGTCCATATAATACATCCAGACAGAGGGAGTAATTCCCATCAGAACATTACAGAACTGCAATGGCTTGCAGTGATCTCCCTGATTAAAATAAGAATAAATTCAGCCCTAAACATTAAATATTGTATTACCTTTCCCACATCTATTAAATCTCTGTATAAAATATAATACCTGAGATCCTAATATAACTCTAACTATGATGTCAAACATTCCTCAGCTGGGAGCATCTTCAATTACATACAGAAAATTAATAGTTTGGTTTTGTCCTTTTCTGCCTTAATGGATAAAAAAGTATTTTTCAGC
>NW_021940726.1:2987-4494 GCF_001715985.3 Manacus vitellinus
ATAAGCTTTTACTCTAAATATTTATTTATTCATCCAGCTTTAACTCAGTTTAAAGGCTCCCTAAAAGAAATCTCCAAAAATTGGGCATTTTTCAGCACCACCTGTAGCAAGGGAAGGCCCTGTCAGAGGTGGGGAGGTTTTATTCTAGTCCAGCCCCAGAGAAATCAACCTCTGACATGAATAACTCCCATTTTTTCACACATTTAACCCAAAATTCAGGGCGAATTTTTAAATATGCTCACGGCTGGCATCTCCAGCTTTAAATGCAGTTTGAGGGACGGAGTTTTAGAGCTTTCCCAAAGATTTGTGCAAGAAACTGGAATTGAATTTTACCTCAACGATCCCCCCTCGAAATCCCTGCCAGCAAATAAACCGGTTTTTAAGTCCCATTTTTCCTCCCAGCAAAACCAGAACATGTGAGAATAACTAAGAGTTACTGAGCTGGACAGAGGTCAGAACCGAAGCAACCAATGGGAATTTTTTTTACACGTTGCAAGAGCTGCTTTCTCACAGAAGTGCAATTTTAGAGAAATTTGGGAGTCAACTGCAATCACAGGCATTTTGTCGAGGTACATAATGAATGCTACTGTTTTCCACAGAGCCCACATGAAATTCTATACAGTCACTGAGACTTTCTACCCTGTACACTCAAAATTGCTGGTTATTCCCTTTTCACAGCATTTCCTCTTTTTTTTTTTTTTTTTAAAGCAGCATATAAATTAGAAAAAAAATAAATTACCCCTTAAAAACTAAAAGGTATTTTCAACTATAATAAATATATGCTGTTTATTGATGTATTTAACCATCTCCCAGCTTTTAAAAATAATATCTCCCCTCACAATTAGTTTTGGAGGGAAAGTTCAGGTTATTAGTTGGTGTCACCTGATTTGATATATTTTAAATTTATAAAGGTGAGCTGATGGGACTTCGACATCTCAGAATAAAACTAAGTGTCCAGAGCTCCGGATTTGACTTATCAGACAATTAAAACCAGGAAGAGCTTTAAGTTTGGCCTAACCTTTTTTTTGGGTTTGGTTTGGTTTGATTTAGTTTGGTTTGGTTCAGTTGGGTTGGGGGGTTTTTTTGGCTCTTCCTTATAACCAAAATTCCCAAGTGAATTCATAAATTGGATTTACATCATTCCAGATTGACCATGTGGGGAATTTTCTATCCCAAAAGGAGCTGAATGTTGGGGCTGGAAATAAATATTATCAATAACACTCTTACTATGAAGGAAACCCATAAAAAGTCTTATCTAAAACAAAAATTATCAGTGTCTTATATTATTGCAAATTTAACAGGTTCCTCTTTGTTATTTTTCTGGCAACAACAACTCTATTTCTGAACGTTTAAACAGTTCCAAACTTCTTACACTCAAAATATTTTTGAGTAATTTTAATAATTATTTTGAGTAATTTTTGAATCATTTTAGAACCTGCATCCAATAGTTTTTTCCTTAAAAATAAGGAACATGGTAAATTCCTCTTCAGTGCCCACAGAAACTAGA
>NW_021940727.1:0-4332 GCF_001715985.3 Manacus vitellinus
ACAGCCAACAATTCCTTCTCAATATCCCATCTAACCCTGCCCTCTGGCAGTGGGAAGCCATTCCCTGTGTCCTGTCCCTCCAGGCCCTTGTCCCCCTCACAGCCAGGAATTCCTTCCCAATATCCCATCTAACCCTGCCCTCTGGCAGTGGGAAGCCATTCCCTGTGTCCTGTCCCTCCAGGCCCTTGTCCCAAGTCCCTCTCCAGCTCTCCTGGAGCCCCTTTAGGCACTGGAAAGGACTATAAATCTTCTAAGGCTGCTTTAGTCTACAGGCCTGATATCTTTGGACACCAAAACTTCAAGAGTAGATTTTCAGCAGGTCTGGCCTTGCTGAAGGAAGGACTGAGGATGTTTCTGAGGAATTCTTTTCTCAAAAAAGGGAAAAGATTTTCACAGAGGGCTCATCTCTCCTGGGTCAGTCACAGGCCCAAGTCTGGGTGTTGCTCTGAGTATCTGTTACAGGACAAGGGAGAACTTCACCTTCCCTTGCACCATTTGCCCAATCCTAAAAGAATCACCCAGGATAGCTCAGATAATGGCCCCTGGAGAGGCCTGTTTCTTCCTACTGATTGTTAAGGACAATTACTGAGGTTGCCAGGTGTGACCTTCAGTGAGGTGACTCCCATTCATCACGTCCCCCGTGGGCCAACCCGGGGCACGTGGGCTCCTGTTCCATGTCATGTGGGTCTCCTGAGCATCCTGCACTGCAGGGCAGTTCTGGGGGAGGACAGAGGTCTGTCAGTGGGAAATGGAGTTTGTGGGTCTGGCTGGTTTAACTCCCCATCATTTTCCCAGATAATTTGGGAAATTCGGTCAAACACCTTCCTGTAGGTGGGAGCTGATCCCTCAGCTCTGGGGCAGGGCTGGAGGTGGGATGTGCTCACTGCATGATGAGGGTATGAGAGGGGTGGGAATGAGATGGAAATGAGGGGGGAAAATGGCAGGCAGGACAGGGCTCTGCTCCCCTCACTGCATCTTGCCCGTGTCCACTTGGAGTTGGCTCCAACACATCCCCTGAGTTCACTGATAGAAAATTCAGGGGGAAAACAGAGCTGTGAACCTCATCAGAAAATGCAGGTTCCGGGAAAACAATCACTAATCCCCTCAAGAATGTTAAAAAACCCAACAAAATGCACATGAAATACACACGTAAGGAGTGATTCATGTAGGTGACTGTCATAGCTTTGTGTGAAATATTTGGATTATTGGTCACACCTCTTTCAGGAAATAGGACACACACAGCTTCTCCCACCCCAGAGAAAGAAAAGGTTTCCCAACACCCATTTTTAACATTTTTTCTAGGAATAGCTCCTGGCTCAGCCCTGCAGAGATCAGCCCACCTTAAACCAGAGCAAGGCAGAGGAGTCAGGTCCTTCCAGGGCACCCTTCTGATGGATTGTGCTTTTGGAGCCATTTAAGGATGCCAAGAAAGTGACTCAAATGAGCTGGAATTACCCACCCGTTTGAATTTGGCATTGCCCCTTGTTTGTACGTGGGGATTTGCCCTGCTGGGACTCAGCTGTCACCTGCAGAGCATGGAGAGGTGCCTGCCAGCAGATTGGGAGGATGGATTTTCTAAGAAGTGCAACCAGCAGGATGGTGGCACTTCCAGATGCTGTACAGGGCTGGGGAGGAGTTGTCATGACCAGCTGAGCTTCTCCAACCATGGAAAAAGGACTCAAGCTCTTCGAGGGGCTGTTGGAAGAAGAAAGGAGAGCCCCAGATGATCTTCAGTGGTCACCCAAGTCCAAAGCTGATTCTTTCTCCTTGCCAACCTGCCCAGCCTCCTCTTCTGCTCCAGTTTTGGTGTCCAACCCCCCAGACCTCCTCCTGCCAATCCCAGCTCCAGTGCAGCAGCAGGGGCTCAGTGATGGCCACAGCCATCTTTTTTCCCTGTCCATGGGAGCCATACATCAATACCTGGAAGCCTGTTTGCACCCCTAAAGTAGCCCTGGGCCAGAAGTGCTGCCTGTGAGTGTCCCTGTGCTCCAGGGTGACAGCACGGGATGCCCCACACACACTTCAGGGTTTTTTTAATCTCAGTGAGTTAATGTGACTTGGGAAAATTACTCTGCCGTTGAACAGAGGGCTGGAAAACCTCTCTTACAAGGAAAGGCTGAGAGAATTGGGATTGTTCAGCCTGGAGAAGAGAAGGCTGCAGGTAGACCTTAAAGCCCCTTTTATTACCTAGAGGGGCTCAAAAGAAAGCTGGAGAGGGACTTTGGACAAGGGGTGGAGGGACAGGACAAGGGGGAATGGCTCCACACTGCCAGAGAGTAGGTTTAGATGAGATATTAGGAAGGAATTGTTCCCTGTGAGGGTGGGGAGGCCCTGGCACAGGTTGCCCAGAGAAGCTGTGGCTGCCCCATCCCTGGAAGTGTCCAAGGCCAGGTTGGACGGGGCTTGGAGCCACCTGGGCTGGTGGAAGGTGTCCCTGCCCATGGCAGGGGGTGGGATGAGATTGTCTTGAAGGTCCCTTCCAACCCAAACCACGCTGTGTTTCTGCGGTTCTGTAACTTGACAACTGAGCCCTTTCAGGCAGGTGCAGCGTTTATAGGAGAGACAGGAATATTCAACTGTGTGTAAAACTGTGACTGGGCAATGTTATGGGTACAAGCAGCCTCGTGAGGGATGCTATAAAAGCTCTGGATCTGAGTATTTTCAGAAGGGCAGCTCAGGATCCAGTGCAATGCTGTATTAATAGACAGCAAGAATGTAGAGCTGTGACAGAAAGATTGACAGCTTTTGGCGGTGGATTTTGTACTGAGCTGTCTAAATGTGTCCCTTGAAATTCCAGTTTGGTCAGCCAGGCAAACCTGGGCTGAGGTGCTGGGAATTGGCACCTCTGCTTCACATCAGCCTCACGTGTTCAGCCTGCTTTTCTTTTTTGATTCTGAGCTAAAACGGTCGAGGCTTCAGCACAAACTGTTCTCACGTGGCCACCAAAACTGGATGTGCCCCCACCAGAACTGGGTGTGGACCTTTTGTAATTTTAGTGATTTTGCAGCTCTTGGAGTTGTAGTCAGAATTAAGGAACCAGGTTTATTTAGTCAAATGAATGGTGGTGGTGTGAATAGCCTGTTTAATTCAGTGTGGTACCCAGAACACGAGGGATTTGGGACCACATACTGTGTACTCTTGGCAACTTCTTACTTGAGAGTCACTTTACTTGTATATTTGACTGTTTTATCTGTGCCAATTCTCCTCATCTTTGTAGCTTTTAGGCTATGTGAGGTAAGGTTTAAGTTGGATATTAGGAAAGGTTCTTCCCCCAGAGGCTGGTTGGGCACTGCCCAGGCTCCCCAGGGCAGTGGGCACAGCCCCAAGGCTGCCAGAGCTCCAGGAGGGTTTGGACAATGCTCTCAGGGATTTTTGGGGTGTCTGGGCAGGGCCAGGGGTTGGACTGGATGATCCTTGTGGGTCCTTCCAGCTCAGGATGTTCTGTGGTTCTGTGGTGGGACCAAAGCCTCCCCCATTGTGATGTCCCCGCTCTCGTGCCTGCCCAGCAGGTCCTGGGTGTCCTCTGCAGAGCACCCGTGGGCCATTTACAATATTAGCCAATTATTCTTGCTTAATTTAGCAAATACTTCAAAACCCATGTGGTGTCCTGCCACAATTAGTGGTGTTCTTTGTCTGCAGTGATTCATCTGAACAGAATTAGCCACGGGCAGGGTTGAGAGTGGAGATGGAGGCTGGGAGTGAGCAGGGGGCAGAGGGCTGGGCTGGTCCGAGGGTGGGCACGAGTCCTGCAGAGGGGCAGAGCCTGGCTTGCTTTAGCTGAAATTATTTTATCTGGTTTAGCTATAGAAAAGAGTAACTTATGTGCTGAATGTTTTATTTCAGCTTGATGAAGCTGACACTCCGCCTGGCCAGAGCAAGATGTGTGTTTAAAGTGAAGTGAAAATGTGCTAAAGTGTATACATGGAATAGTTTGGGTTATATTTCATGTCAGCTCTTTGGCAAGAGGCTCTGCTGCCTTGTGGAGGCCGAGTGTGTGTGTGCATGGACAGCAGGAGTGGTGGGTAGGGAGTCTCTGCACCCACCAGGAGCTGGGAAACACTTTGGTTCGGTCTCAGTCTGCAGCTGCAATATTGGGAGAGTGAGAAGAAACTGAGGCAGCTGGGAGAGGGCACAATTACCAGCCTGGTAGTTGCTGAGCCTTTTACATGGCTCACAGCTCAGCCAGGGTGCTAAGTGAGGAAATGAAACTGTTCCTCTGGATAAGGTGGGACACAGAAGTGCACACAGCAGAACTGAGTGGTGTTTTCAAGAGCTGGGAGAAACCCCCTTGGGGTAACCAGAGTGTCTGTGCTCACCACCACCACCACTGCC
>NW_021940728.1:0-1250 GCF_001715985.3 Manacus vitellinus
CCCACCAGAAGTTGGCCTTGGTGAACTGCTCCATGTAGAGCTGCTCGTCCGTGAACGGCGCCAGGTGAACGTCCCCGATCGTGGGGAACATGTTCCCTGCATTTGGGGGGGGAAAATTGGGATTGGAGCGGGGACAGGGGGATGGAATCACCCTCCCTGTGACCCCCCCCTTCCAAGGTTCATCCCACTCAGGATTCCAGAGCTTGGGGTTCATCCCACCTGGGACTCCTGACCCTGGGGTTCATCCCACCCGGGATTCCCGAGCCTGGAATTCATCCCATCTGGGATTCCTGACCCCGGGGTTCATCCCACCCGGGATTCCCAAGCCTGGAATTCATCCCACTCAGGATTCCTGACCCTGGGGTTCATCCCACCTAGGATTCCCAACCCCAGTGTTCATCACACCTGGGATTCCCAAACCCAGGATTCTCGACCCTGGGGTTCATCCCACCCAGGGATTCCAGACCTTGGAATTCATCCCACCCAGGATTCCTGACCCCTGGGTTCATCCCACCTGGGATTCCAGACCTTGGGATTCATCCTACCCTGGATCCTTGACCCCAGGGTTCATCCCACCTGGGATTCCTGACCCTGGAGTTCATCCCACCTGGGATTCCCAACCCCGAGACTCGAGACCTTGGGATTCATCCCATCTAGGACTCCAGACCCCGGGATTCCCGACCCCAGGGTTCATCCCCCCCAGGATTCCTGACCCCAGGATTCATCCCCCCCTGGATCCTTGACCCCAGGGTTCATCCCACTTGGATCCCCAACCCTGGAATTCATCCCACCAGCCCCCCAACCCCTCGGACTCGCGGGGTCGCACCGGGAGTCCCCGTGAGCGCCGGAATCCCCCTTTTCCCCTCTCCCCCTCCCCAAAATTCCCAGTCCCAGTGCCCGGGACCCACCGCTGGGTTTCAGGTACTTCTTGGCGTGCAGGTAGCTCTCGAGCATGCGCTCGTTGAAGAGCATGTAGCCCATGGGCTCCGAGATGATGATGTCCACCTGCTCGGGCAGGGACACCTCCTCCACCTTGCCCGGCACCACCACGATCCGCTCCGTCAGGTTGTTGCTCTTCACCAGCACCTGGGGGGGCAAAAAGGGGGGAAAAAGGGGGATCAGGACCCCTCAGATCCTGAGGTGGAGCCTGAAATGGCTCCTGGGGGGTTTGGGGTTGAGGGGGTGAAAAGGAGGAGGGTCAGGACCCCTCAGATCCTGAGGTGGAGCCTGAAATCGCTCCTGGGGGGTTT
>NW_021940728.1:3333-4413 GCF_001715985.3 Manacus vitellinus
TCCCACACACCCAATCCCACACATCCCATATTTACCGCCCCAATTACGGGATCAGCGGGGCCACAGCCCACCCCCTGCCAGGTGTGTCCCAGGGGGACACCAAAAACAACCCCGTTCCTGGAGCCAGACCCCAAAACCAGGCGCTTTTCCCCCAAAACAGGGCAGGTTTGCCCCAAAAGCGAGCCGGGCTTCCCCAGGAGCAGAGTCCCCGAGACATGAGCCAGACTTCCCCTAAAAAACCAGGCTGGACCCTACCCAAAATCCAGCCAGATTCCCTCAAAGATTCCCTCAAAAACCCAGCTGGATCCTACCCAAAACCCAGCCAGATTCCCTCAAAGATTCCCTCAAAAACCCAGCTGGATCCTGCCCAAAATCCAGCCACATTCCCCCAAAAACCCAGCCAGATCCTGCCCAAAACCCAGCCAGATTACCTCACAAATTCCCTCAAAAACCCAGCTGGATTCTGTCCAAAATCCAGCCAGATTTCCTCACAAATTCCCTCAAAAACCCAGCCAGATCCTGTCCAAAAACCCAGCCAGATTCCCTCAAAAACCCAGCTGGATCCTGCCCAAAATCCAGCCAAACTCCTGCCAAGAGCCAGCCAGAATCCTCCCCAAAACAGCTAGGAAGCCAAATCCCCTCCCCAGACCGAGCCAGGCTTCCCCCAAATCATCCAGATTCCCCAAAAACGAGCCAGAGTCCCCCCAAAAACTGAGTCAGACCAAAAAGCGGGGCAGTTTTCACCCCAAAGAGCCAGATGCCCCCAAAAAAGGAGCCAGACAACCTAAAAAAGGAGCCAGATTCTGCCAAAATCAGCCAGATCCACCCAAAAGGAGCCAGATCCCACCAAAAAGAGCCAAATTCACCCAAAAGCAGCCAAACCCTCCAAAATGAATCAGATCCTGGCAAAAGGAGTCAGATCCCCTCAAAAAGAACCAGATCCCCTCAAAAGAAGTCAGATCCCTTCTAAAATGAGCCAGACCTCCCCCAAAAGGAGTCAGATCCCCCCCAAAATGAGACAGATTCACCCCAAAGCAGCCAAACCCCCCAAAAGGAGCCAAATCCTGCCAAAAAGAGCCA
>NW_021940729.1:0-2229 GCF_001715985.3 Manacus vitellinus
GAGCTTGTGCTTTACCCCCCGTAGCAGAAATGAGGACCGGACCTGTCCTGCACTTCCAAGCGCTGCTTCCCTGTTCCCTGCTTCCCTGCTCTCTATTCCCTGCTCCCTATTCCCTGCTTCCCTGCCCCGACTCACTGGGCAGGGCCGTGCTGAGCTGTAGCGCTTCGGCTCCCTCCCTCCCTCGTGGGCCCTGTGTGGTGGCTGGAGAGGAGAGAAGTGTGATAAACTGAGAAAATGATTGGAACTAATTAAGAGAAAACAGTGTAAGGTCAATATGACCTGGAGAGAAATGAAAAACAAGTTGTACAACTTAATTGGGCCCCTATAAAGGGATAAAACAAGTTACCTCCCTTTTACCTGATGTAAGATTTGTAGTGAGAGAATTTTGTTTAGTTAGCTAGATAATAGCACCTTTCTTAAAATTTATAACTTTGTATAGATAACAAGCAAACATCTGCTGAATGCCTGATTTAACAATATATTATGGATGCTTATAGATAACATTCTTGTTAAGACATATCTGTGGTATGTCTGACCTAACAGTGTGTAATGTTTATACTTATGTATAATGAATATTCATGTAGTAGCTGGAAATAAATGTAGAACAAATGGTTTTTTTAGGTGTGACAGGCGTTGGGAGTTGTTGAACCTCTTCCCTGATCACCCAGCGCTGAATTTGCTTTTATCATATAATAAATTCTGATTGGAAATTGCCCGACTGGGTTTCTATTTCTCACAGAAGGTAACGGGCTCTGGATGAAACTGCGACTCCCAAAGGTCTCTGCGTCCCTCCCGCGCTGCCTCAGAGCGGCGACAGCGACAGTGAAGGTGGGCGGAGTAAACCTAAAGGCTGCACTTCTCCTGTCCAGCCCTCGGTGCTACCTCACGGCTAATCAGGTTGGGAGTGCTAACCCTGCAGGCTGAAACACCTCGGTCTGAATACAGACTTTAAATATAGTCTATTCGTATACACATATATGTTTACTCATTTGTATGTGTAAAATAGAGCCACAGAATGGTTTGGGGTGGAAGGAACTTAAAGCTCATCCAGTCCCAGTCCCCTGCTGTGTACAGAACGCCTTCCACTAGACCAGGTTTGTAAGAGCTCCATCCAGCCTGGCCTTGAGCACCTCCAGGGAGATGCATAGATGAACATATATGAAACATTCCGTATAAAATTAAGAAAGATTTAAATTTTATAGAGCACTTGCTCTTCTGAAGTATATAAATTCCTTAAATGGCAGGGAAAACACCAACCAGACCACCCTTTAGCTGCACAGAAGAGGTGGGGGACTGGTATTTATCCCCGATCTGCTCCCCAGGCATGTTACCTGGTTTCTGACCTTCAGTCAATATATTTTCACTGTACAGTTTTTTCCTAATCTACAAAATGTACCAATATTTTGAGCCATCTTCAGGTAATAATTTGGAAAACCCATCTCGGCTGCCCTCCTGGGATTTCAGATACACTATTTTAAAGCTTGTCTCGCTGCATAATGATGGAATAAACCAGCGTTAATGCCTTGAATTTAAAATCAAATGTTTCCTAAGTATCTTGTTTCGCTTACTCGCAAAAACAGCATCATAGCAGCACCGTTAAAATTTTTCTTTAACTGGCATTCGGCTGCTTTAGATCCCATCAGAGACTTCAGTATTTCCTTTGGCCCAGGAACACAGACACATTCTCCCTCAGCCTTCTGTTGCATTGCCTGTCTCTCAGCCCCTTTGAGACACTCTCTGGCTTTAAAATCCTTGAGACAGCCCTATTACGTGTGGGAAATATCCCGGCTGTCCTTGCCCTCCCGCACGCTCCTGATGCCTTCAGGTTGTCCTCTCCCGGAGTTTGGGGGCGTTCCCCTCGCAGTTTAAAGAGAATTTCTAAGCTAATTGTTCTCTGCTTCCCTAAGCACAGACGAGGCGCGGGGCTCTGTCCCTTACGAACACGGCGAGCCTGCTGTTCGGCCCCGGGAGGTTGTACTTTGTCAGCTCTGAGTCCCTGCCCTTTCTGCCCAAGCCGGGAAGGTTTCTCCCCGCTTTTCGTTGTTGTTTGGCTCGTTCAGCCCCGAGCCCTCAACGCCGCTTCCTTCCGCCGGCGAGCTCAGGAGCTCCTGCCCGGGCAGCTTTTTCCCCCTCTCGGATGTCCAAAGGCTGGCTCGGTGCTCGGTTCCCTCCGGGCCGTGCCGGATCCCCCCGGGCCGTGCCGGATCCCCCCGGGCCGTGCCGGATCCC
>NW_021940729.1:3826-12587 GCF_001715985.3 Manacus vitellinus
AGTGTCCCCATGCAATCATATATAATCAAAGATTATAACAGTGAAAAACAGGTGACAGATGAAGCAAAGTCAAAATAATTGTCTGTTTAATGAGAAAAAGTGAAGATTTGGAGAGTAAAGAATGGTTTGTCCTCTGATATTTAACAGATTGTTATAAAAATAATATTTATCCCTTCATTGACATAAAGGAGGATTTAAGTAGTAATAGACTTTATTTGTAGTCAGGGAAAGCAAAAGTTGACATAGGTAATTCTGTAAGAACAATTAAATGGTGTTACAGGTTACCAAGGAAAAATCACTAGCTATTCAATGTTAGAACTTTTAATTATAGATAATTATCTTTGAGTTACATTTCGTATAATTTCTGGGCCTCTTGTTCAGCTTTCTGCTCCTATTGCATTTTTTGTTCAGGGGTCCTTTGAGCGGTTTCCAGGTGCTGCGGGGATACACAAGTCACTTCCAAGCTGATGATTGCAAAGCAAAAGGACGTGTCTGACAGTGCAGTAACTGTCAGAACACCTGTGCACACCTGAAAACGTACAAAGTGCCCCCAAAACGGATCTGCTTCTGGTTCAGAAAGAACATACAGAGTAAGAAATGCATGGGAGTGAACACCACTTTCCTACAAAATAGCAGATTTCTAAGGGCAACTCCCATGTGATTTTTGTGAGCAGTAACTTTATTGGCTTCCTACTTGCTTCTGTTTTTCTGTTCATTTTCTTCCAGCACTCCGTGTTCTCTGAGTCAGGGATCTGCACAGCTTGTCTACATGTGACATTCACAGTGCTCCTTAAATAGATATATACAAAACCATAAAGTTTTTAGGACAGGCAGTGTTTTTCTTGGTTTTGTGCAGCCCCCAGCACACAGGAGTCCAGGCAGAGGAAGTGTCTGTGTGTGGGTACTACACACAGCAAGGAGCACTCACCAGGGAGGTGTTCCACACGGTCACACCCCTCAGGGCAGCCCTTCACACCTGGGGAAAAGAGGAGCTGGTACTCTGCCTTAGTTGTATAACTCTGTGTTCTTCTGCTCCTGTAAATCAGTCGTTTTGGCTGCAGTTTCAGGAGTGGTTTTGGGCAAGTGTCACGCTGGGTCCCAGCTCTGATACCCTGAGCACTTAAAAACTGACAGAGCAGCCTGGCCCAAAACAAGATATTTAATGTCTCTAGTCAGCCTCTAAACGTTCATTTATGAACACGTTTGGCCTGATTTATGGACGCACCTTGTAGTAGAGCCTGCTGGACAATTGCACAAAGATACAAAGCAATCTATTTCTAAATCACTTCTAGTGAAAATGAAGTCGTCTCTGCTTTATGTAACTCGGCTGTTGTTACAGGTCGTGGCAGTTACATAGCATTTTCTTCCCGGAGTGCTCTCTTGGTTCCAAGTTTTGAAATGCTGCTGCCTGATGTGTGATGCATTTTTCATTGGCTGCAGCAGTAGTACATTAGGTGAGTCTGCAGTGCTAATAGGTTTGAGCAGCTCGAACTGGGTAGGGCTGTTCCAAGGTGTGGGTGTTGAGAGGCTCAGGGTCCTGCTTTGAGAGACCTGAGCTGAGGGGAGCTGTGTATTTGTGGTCCCTGTATTTGTGGTCCTTGTCTGCTAAAATGATTGCCAGGAGGACCTCGCCCTAAACGAGCTGTGCATGTGCATAGAGTTTAGCTAAGCTTTTAAGTAAAAGTAAAACGAAAAGCTTAAGTATTTAATCCTCTTAAAAAAAAAAACCCACAACCCACTGATACTGGCAGTATCCTTTTTAGGCTCCACCACCACATTTGTTTATATGCTGCTTCTGGGAAGGAAAGAATAAAACGAAATAAGCTTATTGGGTTTGATCACAGCTTGTTCAGTCCTGCAACTGTGTGTTATAATCTTGTTAAAACAGTATATGTAGACTGGATTCAGGCAGTAATCCTTTGAGCAAAGAGATAAGTTCTGTCAGAGGCCCTGCAGTCCTTTATGTGTTACATGAAGCCATTTGATTTTCACGGGAATGCCAGCCTGTGTGTCGGATTGTAGAACTGCCCCAAGCTGCCCTGGCACGGGGAGTGGTACCACTGTGATCCCAACTGGATGTGAGCCAGAGGTGACTCCTGTCCTTCTGTAAGGACTGTTTGTGGTGAGGGAGAACACTGAGATGATGGTTCATCCCTAGTGTAGCACAAGTTGTACAGATCTTTTGTATGGGGGTCTTTAACTTTGCTATCAGACTGGCAAACCTATGATTTTATCACTCTCTCAGTCCATCAATTACACTCTATCTGAGTTTCAAGTATCATATAAATTAAAATCTTCTGGACTGTCGAAAAGTGTAAATATGTAAATACAAGGAAAGCAGACCTGGAAATTCCTCCTTTGGGGTAGTTTCAATGATTTTTTTTTAAACATTTTGATAAAGCACTTGACTATTTCTGAATTGAAAAGCTGCTCTTAATATTTTAATTTCATGGGAATAATAGTGAGTGGATAATTTAAGTTAAAGTGATTGCTGCTTTAGACTCCACTTGGGCTCACTTATGTCCATAGAAAGACTTCTAATGACTGTATCATTCTTTCTAGTTTTTCACTTTTCAGTTTAACTTTCATGCCAGGATATTCTGGCTACAGCTCTTTTTAAAGTTGCATTTATTTATGCAAAATTTTAATTTGAGAGAAAATGTGTTCTTTTTAAGGACATCAGCAGCCATGCTTCCTTAGGGGATTGAACGCCTTAGACCTGGAGAAAAGGGGAGCAGAATGTTCCCTGCAGCATCAGGCAGCAGTGATGGCTGCAGTGCCTCAGTCCCTGGCAATCCCACTAGCCCATTAGCAGCACCTCTCAATCATCCCCTCTCCTGCCTGCAGCAGTCTGAGGTCCCTCCAGCACTGCCAGGTAGAGGTTGGAGCTGGTTGCTCCCTGGCACCAGGAGCTGGCTCTGGTCACCTGCCCTGGGCAGAGCTTGGCAGAGGTGTTTGCACTAAGCAATCGAAGAGCAGGAGTAGGCAGGTCCCAAGGTTAGTGAGGCAGGAGAGCTTCCCCAGGGAGTGTGGCCGGGGAGCTTTCAGCCTGCTTCCACTTCAAACACGAGCTGGGGAAGTCGGGACTCACTGCGGGGCTGGGAGCTGAGCTCTCTGTGCAGCCTGGTTAGACAGAGCTGCTGGTTCAGCTACACTGCAGCTGTGGGGAGGCCTGATCTAGAAACTGCTGCAGGGTGGCTCGTTCCAGCAGCAGAGATGATCATCAGAAATAACTGTATGAGACAGGGCCAACGTCACCGGAGTCAGGGGGTGCATCCCGCTCTCTTCAGCCCCAACAAAGATGGTGATTTTGTCTCAGTGGGGGGCGGAGAACACGCAAAGAGGAACTGAAAGATAAATCCAGCGTTGCCCTGGCAAGACACATTCGATTTGAGCTGAAAAGGTCACTGCCCACAGGATTGCATCACCCACCACGCCAGGGCCGGTGAAGGGATGAGGCTGTGACAGGGCCTCTGCTTTCACCAGGGGTGAGGCATTGCAGGTGGAGTTTGCTGAAAAAAACCCAGGAAGGGAATACAGATATCATGCTGAAATGCAAGAAACAGGAAAAAAAAGAGGGTTTTTTTCAATACTTTTTTTCTTAAACTGGATAAACATTTTCTCCGTTGTTTGCACATTTTATTATTCCAAAAGCGTAGCTTTTAAAATTGCTTTAGCTGTCAGCTCTTACTCACTGTAACTAAAGCACTCATAGGGCTGAAGAGAAAGTCCATTTGTAAAATGTTCTTTCAATTAGGAGTTTTCCAGGGTCACTTAATAAGATTCCAGGCATTTCTCCGTTTAGTTTTTTATGCTTGTGTGGATGGACATCGCTGCCTGGGAGGTTTCTGAGGAATTCCTAGCAAGTATTTTAGTTGGAAGTGTGTCTGGTTTGTTGTATAAGGACTCCTGATCCTATGCAGAAGACTTGCTGATCAGAGTATTCAGCACTGTGTGACCATACAGGGCTCGGCACCTATTTCAGCTGGCAGGTACCAAACTCGGTGTTGATCCAGGGTTAGAGTGTTTTTACAGGTTTTCCTCTTGTCGTGGTCTGTGTTTTACAGTGTTTAGCTGATCAACTGTAAAAAAATCCCTGAGTAGTTCGAAATAACTGTCTATAAAAAGGCTTTGTTTTCTTGGCTGTTTCTTTTCTAGCCCCAAAATTATAAAAGGGGGAATTAATATCTCCCAGCAGGGAATTGGATTTGCTAAAATGTCACCACCAATCTCTTAATTAGCCCCTCAGAACACCATGTTGTCTCTCGGTCCTCAGTGGGATAGAGTCTGAGCGGAAGTGAATAGGAGTTTATTCTAAAATAACAGAACTAAATAACTCCTGAACAACAACAATCACAGTTGCAAAGTCAGAGGTGATGTGGGAGATTTTGTACAAGAGCTGCATTTCAAAATATCGGCTGACTGACTTAGAAATCTGGAAGCTGATGAAAAAATAAGTATTAGATACAATTCTTAGAAAAGAATTAATATTTGCATTCAAAATTAGACTTTCCATTGATATGGCTAAAAAACAGAAAAATTTCTTCTAGTGGTCTGTAAGATGTGTTGACTCCAGTCATTAATCGATTAATTTATGTAAAGTTGAAACTTCTTTCCTGTGTTTTAAATCTGATTTTTTTTCCCAGTTCTCCTAAGATGAGGGTGTCTCGACCAGAGCTGTTCTCCCAGTGAGGGGGATGTTGGAGGGTGTCTGAGAACTCCCCTTTTTTATGATACTCGTGGAGGGAAGGAGCACAACTGTCATTCCTGTTGTCTCTTCATAGGATTGTCCCTGCTATAAACTCCTCCTAATGTGTTCATCTCCAGAGCACCAAGGACCAAAGGGGGCTGCCTGAGCCACACAGAGGTTTCTCAGGGATGATGCATAAGGAATATTCATCTCCAGGCATCAGAGACCTCTGGAAGACATAACACCCATTTCCCCGAGGAGACAGAGCTCTACATCATCTTACCGAGGGTCAGTGCAGTAGAGGAGCTGTGTGAATAATTAATGGTTCCTTCCCTAAAATATTCTAAAAATGAAAATGTCATATTAACCTGGAAAAATTTCGTTGGCAAAGAAAGGCAGAAATTACAAATAACTGAGGACCAGTTGACATGCTTTGTCCAAAACGAAATTAAATGTTTCCATTCTTTTTTTTTTTTAGGTGTTTTAAGACTTCTTTTAAAAAATCAGGGTAAAAAAAAAAAATGTAGGATTTTTTGCACTCTTATTTATATTGGGAGAGGGGGTAAAATTTCAACAAAATATTCCTCGACTAATGTGCAGTCACTTGGTAGATACAATGGGGTTGTCCAAGGAAGTCACAGTTCTAAGTCAAAATTCAAAGTGAGGGGTGTATCTGTTCAGTTTGGTTTCTGCTAATTCAGTTGGGAAAAAGTGTGTGAAAAAACGACTTCTTTGATGCCATTTTCAAGATTGTTCTGTACATTATTAAAGCTCTACTTTAGCATCATTGTAATAGTAATTACTCACTTCAAAGTGGGGTCATTAGCCCTAATTAATATTTACAAATACACCAGCGTTGAGGTGACTCTTGTTCTGAAAGACTGGAATATTTTGTCTTAGTAACATATCTCAGCACTCCAAAAGTGCTTACAGCACTTTTCCACTCAGTCTTAGCTGCAAAATAGGTCAAGACTGTCAATTTTCCTCGTTCCCTGACTGTAATGTAAATTCTGCTCTACCAGACTTCAAACAAAAGATTAGTTTGTACCAAGTTTGCAGATCTTTCCAGCAGTGTCTTAATTTAAAAAACACTAATTACTTGAGCTATTTTTTCACATGTAAAGCTTCTCCTCATTGTGCAAACAGATGTCATCGTTTTGGCTGCATCTCCGTAAACTTTTAGGAAGCCATCAGGTTTATTAACATTTTCTGTATTTATAGAAAACTATTTCTTTGTGAATATCAGGCTGTGCTGTTATGTACAGATGATGGTTTGTAGAAATACCGTGCCTGCTTCTCCCACGGTGGGACTGTGGGCATGTTAGAGGAGCAAAGCTTTAATTCTGCCTTTCAGTGGCCAGATGGCCAGAATGTTTGTGTGGGATTTTTTTTTTATTATTGTTGTTGTTGCTGCTTTCCATCATCTCCGTTGGAAATGTAAGTGTTGTTATTCTAATCCTATAGTCTTTGTGAGAAAAGTGAAATTCCATCTGCTATTGACTGAAGGAAGCTGGGGGGAAATCAACAGAAAACACTGTTTTCTGGGCAGCATTTGTTGCTAATTCTGAGCCAAAAAAACTCCAACCACTGTGCCTGAAGAGCTCTGGATAGCTGGTGATTTAACCTAGTGGCCAAGGCAAGGCACATTTCATTAGGAATCTTCCTTGGTTCCTATGTGTCCTGGTTCCAAACCACAGAACTTCTCAAGGTTTCTGTAAAATGACAGCAAACTCACCATTAAACAGACTTTATATATATTACTTAAGTTAAAGACGTGCTAAATCAGGGGTACATTCTCAATCCATAAAAATATCTTTGCTGTCAAGGGCCGAACTTCCAGCAGCCTCAACTACTGTGCACTTAGTTGAGTAGGAGTTGTTGAGCTGTTGGTGTCTTTCCTTACACATGGCCTTGCTTGGGTGATTCTGGCTGTGTATTTGGATAGACTGGGAAAACTCAGGGGAGGGAGGAGGGCAAGGATTCCTTTGATCAGTCCATTTCCCCCTGAATATCTTTCACAATGGCATTTTTCCTTAGGTGGCATTGCCAGTCCTGTTCCTATCCCGGGTTTTCCTTTGCCACTCCTTCCTTTGGCTGCAGCGAGCTGCAAGTCTGACCTCCCCTAGTCTCACACCCCTACTGAACACGTTTGGGAGACCTTGCACCCTCCTCCTGTATTGCCTCGAGCCTCCCTGCTGCAGCCTTGCAAAGGGTTTCGAGGTAAATGGCTGGAATTCCACACAGTGGAGACCATCAGTGGCTGCAGGTTGACACAAGGGGACCATCAGTGGCTGCAGGTTGACACAAGGGGACCATCAGTGGCTGCAGGTTGACACAAGGGGACCATGGGGTTTTACCAGCTGTCTGCAGTCAGTGATTTGTGGCCCTGCTGCTGCTTGCTGTAGACTGTCTTCCTTGAGAGACACTTGCCTGGTCTGTTGGAAAAGCAGGAGCTCACCCTGTCTCCCCTTGTTCCACTGCAGACATGGTGATAGGGCTGCAAACGCTTCCAGCATCCACAAATGTGGGGGTTTGGCCTTGCTTCACCTGCATCTCTCCCTCACAGGATAATGGAACAGAACCGTGGAATCTTCAGGGTTGGAAAAGACCTCCACGGTCACCGAGTGCAACCTTGGAAGGCCTTCCCTTCCCACAGCTCACAGTTTAGGGATGTGTAAGCTCAAAAGCAGTTCCTGCCACCTGCAGTGCCAGTAAAACCTGGGATCTTCTAGAGAATTTGCAGCCTCTCTTGTTCCTGGGAGCTTTTAACAAACGGTTACAGCTCCAGAGCGTTGGAGTGCCATGGACCACAGCTGCAGAAAACAGCTTTCAAAATGTAGCAATGCTCCAAGGTTATTTTATCTTCTCTCTGAACTAATTCAAAATTCTGCCTAGTCTAGGGGAGCTGAGTAAAGACAAGGTAAAACAACAAGTTATATAAATAATTGTTTCGGCTGTGTCTCTTAACTTTGACTTTTTATTTTTTCCCAGAAATCAAGGGGAGACATAATGGTATTTTTCCCTAAGGAATTGTATTTTTTACTTTTAACAGGTTATAAGAGAAGCTGTTGAACAAAGTAATATATAGGAAAAGTGAATTACTGAGCTTAAGGGATATCTAAGGAATGAATTTGGGATTTTCAGTCAGTATTAAGGAAAACCTCTTCCGAAGCTGTGGCAGCAAGAATAAATAGCTTAAAAGAAGTTAACAAGCTTTGAATAGAATCGAACCGTTAAGCTTTTTACAACTGAATGTTTATTTTTGCTCTGCAGAAGCAGTGATATGTATTTAGTGAGGTGTTTTGGATATCTCTGAGCTTTAAAGCTGAAGTTCTGCATGGTGGTGAGTATTTTGCCTGTTGTCTGAGAACAGCGTGTTTTCCCCAGAGTAACCTGCTTACCCTGTCTGCAGGGGCAGTCCCAGAGGCAGAATCAAACCAAAGACTTTTAAGTGGGGTGGAGGGAGCAAATGGAACGTTTTTCTGGAAAAAAAAAATATTGTCACCGAAAGAGTTGGTGAAAGATTTGAGGATTTGAGGAGTCACTGGGAGCCACACACCTTAGTGGCTGGTGTGTGCTGTGGCATAGACACACTGGTGTGGAAGCATCAGCTCAGAGGAATTCTCTGTCAGGAGATATGTTATAAAATATTTATATGTGCTGGTTCTTGACAGTGACATTGTACCTGCCGTCCAGGAGGAACCAGGAGTTCTGTTTTGTGCTGAAATTATTTACATTCGTCTTATTTCTGAGGCCAAACAGTGTTTCATACTGCATACTTTCGTGCTTTTTATGCTATGTTTACGTAGAGAATAATGTTTATTCTGAATTTTGTAGTTGAGGCTGTTTTGTTATGATGAAATAGACATTTTTTTCTAGCTAGAAATAATAGTGCATCTATGATGTAGGCAGCCTAAGATTTACACGGTCTTTAAACGCTTGTTTTCTTAAGATTTACACGGTCTTTAAACGCTGGTTTTCTTGCTTTTAAGTACTTGGCTTTTTAAATGAGGTGATAGATAACTCTGTTGTTCACCCAGATATAAGGGAGGGATATAAACCAGTCCTTAG
>NW_021940729.1:14105-27248 GCF_001715985.3 Manacus vitellinus
GGGGTTGGATCAAGGGTTGGACTGGATGATCTCGGAGGTCCCTTCCAACCCAGCTGATTCTGGGATTCTGTGATTCTATGACTCAGTAGCGGGGTTTCACAGTTTGCAAAAGAATTGTCCTTTGTCTTCCCAACAGCCCCGGGTCGCTTGGCCTTTGGGGCTGAGGAGGGCAGGAGTTCAGAGAGGAGGTTTCTGCAGTGGCTGCTGCAGGGGTAGGTGTCAGTGTTACCTCTGTCCCAGCAGCTGCCCCCCGGCTCTGCAGCCCTGCTAAATCCTGCTTTAGCCCAGCGTTGCATCGCGTGGATCGGCATGCAGCAGATCGGAAACTTAGAAAAACAAACAACCAACAGAGCAAAGTGCAAAGTGTTGATCGTAAATGAACGAGGAGAGGTCATTCGTCCTGATCCTTCTCTGCCATAAATCACTTCTGGGGAATTTCTGCAAGGAGACTCTTAACCCCCCTGTGTGCAGCTCGCACCGCAGTCCCGGTAACAAAGCGGGCTGAGTTTGGAAACGCTGCCAGAAAAGTAACCCTGGTTCCACTCCCCGTTGCCAGCTCAAGCTGTTGTTTCCTCTGTGTTGGCAGGTGTGTTTGCTGCAGCTGAGGCTGGAGAACCGATCTGGACTAACACAAACGGGTTTATCTCTGCCAGGATGCTTTGCACTCAGGTGAGTTCCCTGCTCAGGTTCAGCACCTGCTGCAGAAACAGCTCTACCAGCTCGAGGACATCACAACGTCCAGAATAAAGCTCTAAATGGACTCTGTTTATGTTTAGTGGCCACCCTGGCCGGTGCTTTAGGAATACGAGTTAAGCACCCACAGATTTCAGCTGGACAAGTTACAGGGGCTACGTGTAAATTAATTAAGGAGCTGAAAGCTGTCCACAAGACATGCAGTGTTTGTGTGCATTATTTCAGATGTCTTTAATTCTGAATTTGTGGAGAGAAGAGGATTAAGGAAGTGGATTAAGGAAATTAATGAATTGATGAATTAGGGAATGGAGAATTTTAGGATTCCCCCAGCCTCACTGAAATCCTTTTATTCCAGGTTTCTTTGAGTTACAATGTGACTGCAAGCAGATTTAGCTTCTGCTGCCTTGTTTATTAACATTTTTAGAACCTTTCTCTAAAAATAAATGTCGTGGAAAACAATTACAGTAACTGCAGAAAATAAGCAAAGGAACAACACAGGACAGACGTCAAACCCACGTGTGGTTTGTTCCAGGGACACAGGACCTCACACTAATCAAGGTAAAATACATGGAGCATATCCTTGACATGAATCTTGCAGCTGGTACAAGTGCCTCAGAACTCGACAAAACTGAAATCTTCACCAAGGCAGCTGCAGGACAAATTCTTGAAGACATTTGTAAGAGCTATCTCACATCACATGGACAGCAGTCAAACCAGAAGAGATAAAACAGTGTTTTCATCAATGGGCTTATTTTGTTTCCTGGGTTTGGTTTTTTTTGTTTGGTTGGTTTTGGGTTTTTGTTTGGCTTTTTGCTTTGTTTTGGGTTTTGTTGTTTGCTGCAAGGGAGATACAGAAGAAGTTGCAAAGGCGAATGTTTGCTTGTGGTTATGTTTTTATAACTGAATCCATTGTCAAAGCCAACGAAATAGATGTTTAATATTTAGCCGTGGCTCTTGAAAGCCTCCAGGCTGTCTCAGGTTTCCTGCTTTGGGGAAGCTGAAAGATTCTGAACTCCATTATCAGTATTTTTTACACCTTCCTATGCTCGGGACAAGTGCCCTTGAAAGGGCAGCACCTTTGGATTGGCTGATTGTCATGTAGACAAGGATGTTTTCAAAATAAAGGCACACAATCCATTTGTAAATCTTCCAGAATATATGAAAGTCTAATCAGATTGACTCAGACAGCCAAACCCTGGCGAATCTCATTTGAATTCTCTCTTTCCCCAGGCCTTGTCTACTAGAAATATGCATACATTGTATTGGAAGTAGAAAGCATGAATGATAACAGTACTCAGCCCTGGTGCAGTCCTGAATGTATTGTAGTTTGAAATGCATCTAAGCATTTACCTTCTTCAAATACTGGGTGTAGCTGCACCAGCCTTGTACAGTGCCTATTATTGTCACCAACAATATAGTCCTGAAGCAACCCAGCCCTGCCCTGCCCCACTTTTCCTGGCTGTTAGCAGTTGGTGGTGTTTTCTGCAGTAATACAGCCATCAAACAGCAATACATGTTTGTTGGGTTGGTAGATGAGCAGGGATCTTGCACACCCTGCTCGTGTGAGTGGTTCCTCCTTTCAGGAGGGGTCCTGTTGAGTGCAGTTGTGTGGCTGTGATTTGTAGGCCTTCACTTTGAGTGTTCTCCTGCTGCCTTCAGATGACAATTTGATGTACGAAGCATATTGAGCTGCTGGCTGGTTTGGGTTTGCAGCGTTACCTGTCACAGCCTGTATGTAAACAGCAGCACTGAAATCAGTGTTCTCCAAGGCTGTCTCTCTTACAGCACCCCTTTGAAATGTCTTTCTTCTCGATGACAGGCATTTGAGGAACAACCTTGCTACCCAGGAAGCAGCAAGTTGAGTGTTTCTGAACAGTGTAGGTAGTGAAATTCTGCCACCCTTAGAGGAAGGGGCAGAGTAGCCTCTGTGATGGCACTGCTGGCAACAGCAAAGGCCATTTCTGTGGTCATGGCTTGGGGGGAGCAACGGGGAGGCTTCAAGGGGGTTGTTTGGGCTGTGGAGAAGAGAGGCTGGTAGGGTGGTAGGGCTGTGAAAGTCTGTAGAAGAGAAGTTTCTTCCTTCCACTGTAGTTTGAGGGCTGCAAGAGCCTTCTAAAGGGACTTGATGGGGCCATTGTTACACTGCTTTGGTCCAGGCCCTTTGATGGCAGATGGCCCTGCTCTGAAAAGCAGTTTGCTGATACAGCTGCTTCCCTACCAGTCCAGTCTCCTCAACCATCCCCGGGATTTAGAGACCCTACCACCTTTTCACATCACAGTGTGGGGTCTGAATGTGTGTGGACATTTGGTTCTGCTCTGTCTGCCCCCACTTCCACCTCGCTTGTGCCAAAAGCCCTAATCTGGACTGGTGAGGGAGGGCAAGGATGAATTTTCACATGGAATCTCCTGTCCATGGAGAGGGGAGCCCAGGCTGGATCAGATTTGCTGGCAGCACCTGTGACCCTGGGGGGACCCACACTGGAGCAGTGTGTTCCTGAGGGACTGATCCCATGGAAGGGACCCACACTGGAACAGTGAGTTCCTGAGGGACTGATCCCATGGAAGGGTCCCACACTGGAGCAGTTCCTCAAGGACTGATTCCATGGAAAGGGCTCCACACTGGAGCAGTGTGTTCCTGAGGGACTAACCCCATGGAAGGGACCCCCACTGGGGCAGTGTGTTCCTGAGGGACTGATCCCATGGAAGGGATCCGTTCAGGAGCAGTTCATAAAGCACTGCAGCCTGTGGGAAGGACCCACTTTGGAGAATTCATGGAGAGCTGTGTCCTGTGGGAGGGACCCCAGGCTGCAGCAGGGGGCATGTGTGAGGGGGAAGGGGTGGCAGAGATGAGCGATGAACTGAGCACAACCCCTAGCAGGTAGTCATGAAGAAGTTAATAATTTGATTTATTGCTTTGTCAGCCTCATCTCTGTGGTCAGTGTGTTTTTCACTGGGATGGTTGGGTAATGGCTAAGGTACATGTTTTATCCCTCTTTTGGGATTTGGGATTTTTCTTTTGTTTCATTACACTGACCTTACAAGTCAGTCTGTTGCTTTTTCTCTTATTCAAAAATCTATTTGGTCTCCCAAAGAATGGCCGATATTTGACATCTCTACAATATTTATGGAATAAATATGGAAAACCTTGGTGCTAAATTTATTAAGAGATGTGTTTTGATTCTTTTTTGGCAAGTAAAAGTCCTCGAGTCCTTCTTTGCTCACTTCTCTGCTTGTTTGTCTCTCGTAGTGCCATTGCAAACCTCCATCACAGAACGACAGAAAGTTTGACATGCTGCCATTAGGCTTGGAAAAGAACTCCTACAGAGTTAGAAAATATTTAGAAAAAGAGAAATAGGATTCTTTGAAAATAACTTTGAAATAAATGTTAAAACGAGGACTCGAAGGAGATCAACATTTAAGGGTGCTACATTTAATGTCTGAATTACTTGAAACCGCAATTTGCTTTTGTCAGAATCGAATATTCCAAGAAAATGGTACTCACAGCTATTGTACAAGATATTTTCTAAGTCCTTGTGATTCAAGTATAGAAAAAATGTCAGGAAACATTGTGATTTGTTCTCATCTTTTACTTTATTTTTCAAAATCCAAGATAATAAAGCCCTCAGTTCACATCTAGAAATACTTGAAATAATATGCTTTACAGGGGGGAAACAGACTGAGCAGCAGTTAAGCTATTATTTTCACTAAAGCAAATAATAGGCTTTAATAGAAAACCTCTTCTCAGCTGTACTGTCCATTATTAACATGACTACATCAGTCCTGTAATATTCTTATTTTAAAGGACTCTTGATGGTGCTTTTCCCTTGAGAGAGCAGTGATCTGTGTGGCAGTAGCTGGTGCTGACAATCCAGTTGTGCCTGTCCCCAGAAAGCCATGTTTTCCAGGGCCAGCTTCCAAGCAGGAGGAAGCCTCTGGCAGCTGATGCCCTTGGGTCAGCCATCCCTGTGCAAAGTGCAGGGCGTCTTGAATAAGCTGAAAATACTGGGTGCAATGCCCTTGGGGTCACAAATACTTTGGATTTTCCGTGCACTGGTGGAGATTAAAGAAGAGTTTAATAGTCACTGAAGGGATCATCAGTGTCTGTGTTGAACCAGAGCTGAAATCTGTGCCGAATATTTTGAAGGCAAAGCCTTTCATTTTGTTTAACATTGCAGTCTCCACAGCACTTTAGGTGTTGCAGTGTAGAGCCTGCTGATTCTCTTCCTCTCTCTGAGTTCAGCATCCTGCAGATCAGAAACCCTCCAGAGTTTGTGCTCAAGTGCCCAACAGCTTCCTTAAACCAACATATTTATTCTTTGTAGCCGGAAGAGAGCAGAGCACAAGAGAAAGGTGTTTTAAGGCAATAAAAGAGCTACATGCCTGTCTTTCTCACCCTAAGGCCTTTGCCCTGTGGTGCAGAGTCAGAAGTTTTGTTTCTTCAGATCCTGCAGTAGAATCCATGTCCTTTATTCTCTGAGGAGTTTCTTTAGGAGTTATTTTAGGCTATCTTCAGGTTTTAACTATTGCTGTTCTTTTGGGTCCCTTTGCTCCCAGATTGGCAAAATCAGCTTTAACATTGCAAAATCAGTGTTAACATTGCTCCCAGTCTGTCACAGGCTGGAGATTATCACATATATTACTCCACTAGTGTTAGCCCTTGGTCTTATTTCAGTAGTTGCTGCTTTCTCCCTCCGAGTTCTTTCCAGGTAGATCCTTCTCCAGCCCTGGCTGAGAGTGCAGTCTCAAAACTGTTCAAGTGGCAGTAACCTCTCAAACTGATGAAGACAATGTTGAGAGGAGTAAAGAAGAGTGAATACTAATGTCTTAGTCATCAAATCTACTGTTTCCAGAAAATAAGTGTATTTAGTCACAGTTGTCCAAGGGAAGCAGAAAGACCTTTCAGTGATCCCTAACTGTGTTTAGCAGGAGGCTGCTTTTTGAAGGCATAGTTTAAGTCAGCTGTCTGACCAGTCATCATTAATTGAATGGACATACAAATACACTGAACACTCTGGTTTCCCTATACCATACACTATGACAATAACCAGTAATTACAAATTCACTTTATGCCCTTTGCAGCCTACCAGACTTCAAGTGATGGACTAACCTGGTCCTTACTGTGTTACATGTGCCCCTGAGAAAGGACTGCTCAGGGCTCCATTCTGTTTTGATAAGCACCCTGTCTCAAGGGGTTCCTTCCAGAATGCTGTTTGTGACATTTTTTTCCCTTAAGGAAATACCCCACGATGAACTGCCAAAAAATGTTACATTTTCGCAGCAATTTGTGAAAGTTTCCAAGTCCTTGGCTGTGCTGCCTCGTCAGTCCACAGGCAGGTTTGAAAGCCACTGGGAGTTTTGTGTATGGAATGTGTCTCCTACTAATGCAAATTGCAGAAGAATTCCCATAGTTGTTGTGTTTTTATGTGTTGTGCTGTAACACCACTGAGCTGCATGATTGGAAAATTTTATTTTTTATCTTTTTTCCCGTGGAGTACCATATCTGCTGTATTCAGGAAAATGGAGCCAGCTTTGGATCTGAGGCTGAGAACAAGCAACATTCTTATCACAACTTTTCAGCCCTCTTCTTAGAGGCCAAAACTGTCAGGAGATGGGCTCGTGTCTTCATCAGTTGCTACCTATTTTGTGGCTATTCCTGCTGGCTTTTGTCTGCCTTGAGGAGCATGTTCCGGTACACAAGGTGGGGCCTGGCCAGTTCATCAGCTGGAATTGTGCTGCTCCTTTTGCTACCAGGAAAAAAGTAAACAGATGGTCATCTGTGTACCTATCCAGGGATGAAGCAATGATATAATCCTGTCATGAAATGTATGAAATGCTGTTTTCTTTCTATTTGTCCTGTCCTGAAAGGCTTAAAGAGAAGATTTTCAGTGTAGGATTGCCAATTTTCTGGGTACTCCTTTGATAGAAAGTGTCCACAGCCTAGTTCACAGCTGAGTCCTTTGCCTGTAAAGTGAAGAGATTTATGGATTACATTATGTTGCCTCTTAGCAGAGGAAAGTTATTTTTCCTTGTCTGAAAACCAAGTACATTTATTTTAGAAAGCCCAGAGTCTCTCACTTCATATCCTCAGTATAACTGGGCTGTAACTGCCCCTATGAAATAATATGACAGGAATTTCCCAAGTAAACTTTTAATTTCATTAATTAACCAGAGAAAAGCAAATCCACCATTCGAAGAACAGCCATTTTCTGCAGCTTTTCACACAACTGCTCTGGGAACAGATGTAAAGAATGATTCAGATCTCCCATGACTCTAATTCAATTTTTTCCTATTACTTACCACTTTTCTGTAATACTGATAATCATGTTACTTCATTAAAGAGAGGTTCAGCTCATTTTCTTTCAGGAAGTTGATAAGATGTTTAGAGCAGATCAGTTTTGTGCTGCTGGTACTTGGGTGGAAGGATTTGCTATAAGGAGCACCTCCTGTGGCAACTCCTGCACCACGGCATAAAGAAGGCAATAAAGCTCAGGATGAAACTGTAATTGTAATGTGCTCTCCCAAATGGAAAGGTTTTTCTGGCAGATTCTTTACCTCCTGAGGGCCCCCCTGACACAGCAAAGAGGGTGCTATGTGGGTTTTTAGGGTAAATCCTTGGGGGTGATCACATACACTGGCAGATCCGTGGCTGTGGCACATCAGCCTTTCACACTGCAGAGACCTCTTCCAAACTTTTCTGTTCACGCCCTAAAGGTGAAAAAGCATTTCAATTGCCTCCTTTCCTTTGGCATTCCCTGTTCTGGAATGAGGGGGAGCACCAGGAGTGGATTGCAGGCTGGAGTCTGCTGGCCAGCTGCGAGGCACCTTCCAGGGTCCCTCCAAATTCTTCCGTTCAGCCCGAAATCCTCCCGTGGCCCACGGAGTTCATGGAGTCTCTCAGCCTGTGCACTGGTGCACATCAGACTTGCACAACAACTGCAGGCTGTGTGTGGCTCAGAGCCACTCTCAGCTGCAATGTCAAAAGCCTCTGAATTCCGTGAGACCTCAGACACAGCTGTGAGCCCCCCAACACCGGCTGGCAAACCCTATTCCAGAGAAAGTGGAGGTGCTGTGACCCCCCCGGGCTGCACAGGCACAGCCAGGAGAGGCTCCTGGGGCTCTGCTCGTCTGCATGCTGAGAGAACCCCAAGTGGCCTCCTGCCAAAGAGGGTTTGGAGGCCAACTGAGCAATAAATGGTGCTCAGGTAAACACTCCTGCCTAGTCATTCATTCCCTTCAAACGCCGACAATAAGGAATGTTCTAATAATTACTCAATGTCTTAGCCTCCGGAGAAGGAAACAATGGGCTATAGCCATAGTTAAATTTGCCTTTTGCGGCTATTTAGCACGTCTTTTAGGGAACAGCAAATTGGGTCTGGCATTGTATTTGTTTAAAGACTATGTGTGAGCAGGACTTTATTTCTGCCTGTCCTCTAAAGCCTCCTGAAAAACTGGCAGGGAGTACCAGGGGTGTTAAATCATTACATCTGTTTCTAAACACATCACACCTCTTTCTGTAAGCTTTCCTCAGTTCCTGTTTGGTTGCTTGTTTTTAATTTTGAGTCCATTTTGAGATCCGAAATTTAATTTCTGGATCTCTGTTTCCTCCAGCAAACAAAGCACTGAAGCTGTGCTGGGAAACGTGCTGCAGTTTCATCACAGCAATTTTCCCTGCATCCAATCCCACGTGAGCCAGAGCTTTGAAAAGTACTTCTGGCAGGTCATTTACCTGTAGTCTGTAAGAATTTTGTTCAAAAATGTGTTGTGGTGCTTTTTTGCCTGTTGGTTAACCAGAATTGTTTGAGCCTTTTTTTTTTCAATTTCGTGGCAAATCAAGGGGCACTACTGCAGTGCCATCCTTGATTGCCTCCTGTGATGGGTATTAAGAAGCCCAAGTCTGTGTTTTGTTATTTCTGCTCTCTTAGTGGACTATTGAAACTTTTATGGAAGAGTGGAAGAAAATAAGATTTCAAGGGGAAAAAAAATGCATCCTGATTTCAGTCTATGTTCCTGAAATACTTGTGATATTTTTTCACAGCTCGCTGATAATAAACACGACTGGTACAGTCACTCCTGGGAGAGGAAGGATGGAAAAGCAAATTCGAAGGTTTAATGCAAACACATCTAAATATAAATTCAATCCTAGCCAATGTCAGTTATTGCTTGATAATTCTTGCCCAGGCTGATAAAACCAGTGGGCCTTCAGTCTTCTGATTTTATGATATACTGTATTTAAGCCTTATTTCTTTTCTTGAATCAGCTAGAAGTGTTATGAGGAACGTGTTACAACAAAATATCATTTCCTTTTAGTAGGCACTAAGAAAAAATGAAAAATAATAATAATCTAGGCAAGTATATTTATTCTGAAAATCAGGATTTTGGCATGGCCAGTACAAATTGGGAAGAATAAACTTTTAAATACACAACAGTGAAACAGCAATTAATTCCAGACAAATACAATTCCCAGTGATGACAGTGGTAATCTTTGCATTGATTACAATATTCAGTGAGTTCAATCTCCTGAGCAGCACCTTTTTAACTCATAAAGGTGTCCTGACTCATCTCTCCTGTCCAGATTTCCTACTGTCTTTAAGGTGTTATGGCTATCCAAACTTAGAATGGTGTCTGAAATCCTGATAATGGTTGTTTGGAGGATTTGTTTGTTTGTTTTGATCTTGATATATTTCTGTGTGTTATTTTAGTCCTCATTTTTATTTTAAAAAATTTAAACTTTTTGAGGCTCTATGTTGTAGATTATTATTATTATTGTTATTATTAAATGCATGAAGATAAGAGTTGGTCTGAATCACTGAATACTGTAAAAGGTTTTAAAGGGGGCAGAGGAGAACACTGAGCACTCCTCATGGGGGAAGTCAAGAAGGACCCTGTGTGCATGCTGAGGGCTGGGTTGTGAGTGCAAAGAGACATGAAAATACAGGGACAACACAAACTTCCTCTCAAGTTCCTTCCTTCTTCCAGCTGAGCTTTCATTTATTGATTTATTGCATATTTATATATATAGTGAAATAAATTTTGACTCCTCAAGGTTGATTTCTTGGGGGAGGACAGTAATAATTAATGCAATCCCTGCAACAAATTCAAATAACCCTGTCAGGGTGTGTCAGTGTACATACACATGCAGGTGTGCACATATGTCTTTATGGATGTGTGTGTTTACCAGTGTGATTTTCCAGTTGCTTGTGGTTTACCAGGTGGGCTGTGCTGCCTCACAAGTAACTCGAGGTATGTGTACCTCGTAAAACAAACAAACAAAAAGGCCAATTTTCAAAATGTGTTACTACCCAATACATTAAAGAGGCTTCTGGGGAGCAGTGACACTCCCCTGCATACACAGTGTTTCAGTACTTACAGAAGGTGGGTGATCTACTGAAGGGAAAACAAAATACATATCTTAAGATTTCTGCCACTGAGTTGGACTCGGTGATCCTTGTGGGTCCCTTCCAAATGCAGGATAATCCAGAGTTCAGTGTTTCTGGTGTTCTGCACGTTGGATGAGTTGCTAGCTCATGAAATGTGAAATGCCCATACATCCACTTTTTAGCTTGTGCTAAAATACTGTGAAATCTCTTTGAAATCAGTAATTATTTTGCATCCCCTGATTTTCAAATACCACCCCTTCTGATGGGCTAAGATTAACTAACTCCTGATGGTGTCACTGGTGCTTGAGAAACCTCTGGATACGTTCCCTGCTGGAAAGCACTGTGCATTTGTGCCCCCCCACCGTGGCACCATGGAGGACTTCTCCTAAAAGACCAGGGGTGTCTCATAAAAGAAAAAGGCACTGCTGTGGAAAAACAACAAAACCAATTCCCGAGAATTAAGCAGCATATCAAAAAAAACATGTAGCTCTTGGCTTAAATTGTTCAATGCTGTCTTATATCCTTCGGAGCAGCTCAGAAGGGAGCCATTTCCTCCTTGTTTTCAGAGTCTGAGTCCCTGAAGTTTGAGTAATGGATGAGAATAAAAACATTTTGATGATAAGAGGTTTACAATGGGATCATTGTCAGATTGGTACCTCGAGGGCTCTACTGGGGGCCATTGTCATGGCTGTTTCCTTTCTGCTAATGAGTGGATCTGGCTCTCACTGAGGTAGAGAGAGAGAGCACTGTAGCCACCCAAGAGCCAGCAGTGGCTCATCTTTCTTGTCAGCCTCCTGTACTCACTGTGACAAAGTGAAAGGCTTTGGAGAAACCAGACTCATTCAGTGTAATTGAACTAAATGGATAATAGGACACTTATTAGGGCATTAAACAGAAGAATACTCTTCGCTGGCTTTTGCAAAGACTACAGCTCTTTGTCATTTGATAATAGACATTCACTTAGGAGTCTATTCTTTTTTGTGTGCTTTGGGGTTTTTGAGATATCTTACTCCCATCAATATTAATGGGAGTTGTGCAAGTAAACCCTGGGAATTCAGAAAAATAAAACCCGAGACCTTTGTGTTTCTAGCAACCAAAAGCCTGCAATAACTCAGAATCTGTAATTGTTTCTTTTATGGGACTGTCTTGGATGGGAAAAAGAGCTCCAAGTATAAATAAAAGCCGCTCACTTAAGGACAAATTCTGCAGTCCCAGCTTAGTCTAGGTAGTAACCTACCCTTCAGACAACCTAGATCTGTCCAGTTATCCCAGCTTTTCGTGGAGTAAAAGGGAACTCAGGATAAAGCAGAATGATCCTCCTGCTTCCCAGTCTGAAACCTTCATCTACATTTCCTGGATAGGATTATCCTCTTGCTCTGTTGGCATCATTCAGAAATACACTTTTCAACATGAAGAGTCACAGGTGTGTTTTAATTCAACGTTATGATCTGAAAATACTGGTGAGACTGGTATTTTCACCAGTTCAGCTCTGCATGGATTCAATTACACAGGTTACAGCTTATTGCGTGTCTTTTGTCCTCACAAGGCTTTGCAATATTAAACCAGGATCTCTTGTAATTTAATCAGTGCTTTGGCACGACCCAGAGCTAGGTGTGAAACCATTAGAGTTCAAGCACTTGTAAACTGATAAAGCAGGAAGAAGTGATTACTCCTTAGCACTTCTCTTATGGAGAAGTATTTCAGCTGGACATGCTGTTCATGTCAAAACTCACATGATGAGACCAACCTTGCAGTAAAAGAACCCCATCTTCCAGTGTTTTTTCACCCTGCCATGTCTTGTTTCACAGGTGCAAAATCTGTGGGAGGAACGTGGCTGTACATTGCTCCAGTCTGGGAAGTGAGTGGAAGAGAGGAGCAGAATTAACATTCAGGTGCCACTGCTGCCCTTCACTGCAGCATCTCAGTCCTTCACAGGAACTTGTTCCTTGTGAACCCAGCTGGCAATTTAAATGAAAGTGCTGGAGTGAAGAAGGAACTGGGGAAAGGACAGTAGTGCAGCTCTGCATTCTCATTTTATTAATATGTGGAAAGAGAGAGAGGTCTGCCTGGTACAGAGTGCAGCCTCTGTTTTGTCCCCTCACTTGGGTATTGCAGCTGGCAGAAGAGTGTCCTATTTGTCCCCCATGGCTTCCTTATTAACTTGTGCAGTACTTTGAGCATTTCTTTTGCCCTTCCAAAGGAGCAGGAATTTTCCAGCCAAGGTATTTTCCGGAATGGATCAGTACACACCCTCCACAGCAGCAGGGAAACTCCAGTCCTTTGGGGTCACCTGTGGCTGTGCTAATGGTAGGAACAAACCCAGAATTCTTAAAGCACTGAGTTAGTTTTTCTGTTAGTTGTTTATGCCAGTCTCAAATAAACAATTCCCGGGTTTGAAAAAGATAAATTGCTTAGGGAAGCAGCTCAATATACACTAAATAGGCCCAGTTCCCGCCTCACTTACCTTTATGTAATCAGAAACAAACTCATTTAGCACAGACCAGAGTTACATCACGGTAGAACCAAGCTGATAGGAGAAACCAGCCCGTTACCTCTGGGATGTTGTGTTTTCTCAAAGCCAGCAGTTCGCCTGGTAAAACTGGTACTGTGTGACTGGAAATGATGCTTTTAGGAAGCCCTTCAGCGAGGGGACTGCCTGTTTGACCGGGTTTGTACCGAGACCCCCCGGGTGCCTGCAGTAGCCCCCCCGTTCCCCTTTGCCTGGCTGGGAGCGTTTCGGCTGCCTTCCACTTTCGGCTGCCTTCCACTAGATGGCCACGGGAGAGCGGGATCGCGGGGACAGGAGCGCACAGCGCCGGGTGGGCGCCCGGGAACCCCCCATCCTGCAGCGAGTTCGCTCTGGGACTCTGGTGCCGCTGAGCCTCTCAAGCCGCTGTTCGGCGGGGCTGGAGAAGGTCACTGTCTCCTTGGAGCCTGCAGCACATCACCCGGGCTCATCCGTCTCGTCCTGGTTTCCTTCCGTGCCCCCGTGTGTGCAAAGGCCACGCACAGAGCCCTGCTCTGTCCCCAGCAGCAGCTTGCAGCTTTACCCTGGGTGTTGTTTATCCTTAAC
>NW_021940729.1:27983-33654 GCF_001715985.3 Manacus vitellinus
GAGCAAACATCACTTTGTGTCCCCTAAATTACCCAGACCACCTTATTCCAGCTGTGCCCCAGCTGTAGGAGGACAGAGGGTCCCTGCTCCACCCTAAAACCCTGCCAGGGTCACACTCTGTTGCCAGTGCTTCCTGAGCACATGTGAAGTGGGAGACTGAACTTATCCTAGGGCAGCACTTGGAGTTATATGGCAGTGGAGGTTTTGATCTTGGGGTAAAAGCCCAAAGCTACTGCCTTCCTGTTCTTTTATCTTCTGGAACCAGCTCAACCCTAAGGACACAAGTATTGCAGTGTCTTAACTGGACCAGTGAGATGCAGCAGGAAAGATTTCTGTTGTTTCTTTTAGCCAACAGCTGTGCATGGAAAAATTCTCCTCATTATAACAACTTATCAGGGGTTTATTGTTGTGGTTTTCCTTATTGGACTTCAGCACATGAAGGAAATACCATTATTTGCATTTCATGAATTAGGAAAATAGAAGTGTTTCCCAGTAATGGGACTTCCTTAAAGCCTTCCAGCCTTTTAGTGGCAGACCTGTGAAGAATGGAGATAAAAAGACCATGAATCCCAAAAAAGGGATGGTGAAATGGAGAGACCCAGCTGCCCTGTCCTGGGGGTTTTGGTGGGGGGGTTTGTCTGGAAGGACTTTTCCACTGACTAATGTTAGTGGAAAAATTCCTACTGACTTCTTTACTGGCTTTACTTGTGCCACACAGGATGCAAACATGCAGATGTCCTAGAGAAGGGGTTATTTTAAAGCCTTTTTTGTACCTAAACTTCATATTGAATCTGGAATTTGCTGCCCAAAAAAGTGAAGAATGCAAATAGTAACCCAAAACCAAATTGTGCTAAGGCAATGGATACTGTATTGTAAACAAAATTACACTGTGAAATAATGGAAAAATCCTGCTTAATCTTTATGACCCACTTTTTCTACATTTTGTTTAGTATTTTAAATCAAGACAGTCAGATATAAGTCCATAATGAAAGTTCTACTGGTGTATCAGTCTTAATTCTGATTTGTGTTAAACAAGGTGTGGCCGTATTATAGAGCTTGACTCTCCTTTGTCCACTGTCCTTTCTGGCAGCAACAACAGATCTGAAACTCTCCCTACAACTCCAATTTTTAGTGGGTTTTGTGAATTTATTCCTCCTCCCCCAGTGTATCTTTCCACTCAGCATTTTTTGCATCTCTGAATGTGACGATTTCTGTTGTGTTTTAGGTATAAGTCTCAGTCAGGATACAATCCTCTGTGTTCTTTTACTGTAATTTAGTGTAGTATTTTATGTGGGAACATATGTAGGTGTAGAGATAGAAATAGTTATCTTTAAAGCTCACAAAATGAGTGTAAGTCGGACTTTTCTGCAGTTTAATTTTAATATATTTATGAAGGACAACCTGCTGTTTTTCTTGCAGTCTCAGTTATGCTGTGTGGGAATGTAGTCCTAGTGTACCAGTGGTTTCTAATGCACCCATTGCTTTAATGAAACTATTCTGTAGCTCACATACAGCTGGGGAATAGGGGTGAGAACAGAGCAGTGTCTGTGCATCATCCAGTTCGGTGTGTTGGAAAATCATGGCCCTGGTTAAGGCAGTTCTTGCACAAGTTCCAGTCTGTGTCTGTTTTCCTATTTTTACCCCAGTTTATCTTTTTTGGACTTGTCAACAAGCAAGAGCTCTGTGTGGTCAATCCCTGCATCACTCTGGACCACATGCCATTTAAGAGCACGTCCCCTGTGATTCCCAGGGCAGCCCTTGCCCTCCTGTGAAGGTGCTCTTTCTTAGAACATGAATTGATATCTATCTTTAGGAAGCAAGTGTGGAAAACAAGGCACAGGTTGTGCTTCATGTGTAAGTTAAAGTCAGTATTTCAAGGAATAACTGTGTTTCTGGATGGAACACTTTACATGCAGACACACTTTGAAGAGTCAGATATCCTAATCACCGTGTTAATTGTGGCATCTTTAGCATTTGTAAGTGTTACCCTAGGGGTCATGCTTGTGGGCATCACATCAATACACAGGCTTAACTCAGTCCTTCTCCTCAAGCCCTTGCCCATCTCATGATGTTCAACTCTCCAACAGCTGTGGGTTCTCCTGTTCTGGCACTTAGGAGAGAGCTGGAGGTTTCTGCCAAGTGAATCGTTTCCATGTGCATTGACACCGGATAAACAAACCTACAAACAGGAGAGGAAAACAAAGGGGCCGTGGAGTGAGGGGGTATTACTGGAGGGTTACAGCTCAGAGACTTGCTTTTCCTTCCACCATTTCCTTTGGAAATCCCTGCACCTCACTTTCCCTCAGCTGCTCTGTCTATATGCACCTGTCTCTCAAGTTCCTGCAAAATCAAGTAATGATAGTCTGAGTGTGAGTTTTTGATGCTGAACACACAGTGATCCTGCTGAACTCTAAAACAATTTTGTTCACCCTACCAGTTCATCTTGGAATTACTTGGCATGGTAAATCTGTTTATCCCATGACTAATTTGCAATAGCTGGAACTGAAACATGTATAAATTGTCACTTTTTCAGCTCTGGCTCCCGAAGACACTAAATGTACAATGACTGTACCTGCATTTCAGATCAATATTGATCAGCAGCAACAAGGCTGGCAGATAAAGAGCTCTTGTCCATTCTGCAGAGGCAGTAACTACAATGAAAACCCAGCTTTAAATAAACCACCGCCCAGGCAAAAGTCTGGCTGTGAGTAAGGCTCAGTCGTGTGGTGCAGGGGAGCTGCCGTGGGAGAAATGGGAACGTAATCAGGAGCTGCACAAAGTGTACCAGGGAATACTGCCTGGGCAGCCGGTTTTCTCTTCACTGGTTGCAGCTCTGTGAGCAGAATCACGGTCTGCATGTACACGGGGAAAAAGGCAATCCAGCGGCAGAAGCCACAGTGGTAAAATGAGGGAACTCGCCCAAGGATTCGGAGCTCCCCCTGGCAATGCTGCGCTGCCTGTGCAGCTCGGGAGCCGGAGCGGCTCCGTGAATGCAGGGAGTTCAGCAGGAGGTGAAGTTCAAATGCTCTTTCAGCAGTGTGTTGCTGTTTGGGGAACCCACCCCAGCGCCTGCCTGCTGATTGCTCACATCGGACAAGCAGCTTTCCTTCCTGTTTGCCTTGCTTTTCATCAGCTTAGTGTCTATCCCCCGTGTTACTGCACTGTTGTGTTTGATAACTTCATTTCTTTAGCCTGCCTAGTCCCCTTGTTCTACTTCCAAGTGCTCTGTTTCCCAAATTCCCCCTCGATCCCTCTTGCAGCAGCAGAGCAGTGCTTTCGTTTCCCTTCCAGTGCTGCTAAAGGAGCCTCTGAACAGATTCTCTCTTGGATCAGTTGCTGAAGTTAAAGTTGATTATTCTGCACCCCGGAGAGGGGAAAACAGAAACGGGTGGAATTTTTTGCGTCTTCTGAAAGTTCAGTTTGAATATCAATCTTATGCAATTTTGTCCTAATTTATCTGAGACTGCAGGTCCCACTTTTGCTTCTTTCTGATGTTGCTAATTCTCAGCTCGGGCTGCAGGGAGGCTGATAGCATACAGTTTGACTAGAACCAGAGCTCTCTGCAGGAAAATCTGCAGCTTATCACGTTCAAAGATAAGAAGGTAAGTTGTAAAGTTTTAAGAGTTTTTCCAATTCCAGAGTGAAATACAGCTGTGGCAGAAGACCGTGAAACACATAAAGATAATTCAGTATTTAATATTGTTCGTCCTACTGGCTGAAATTTATTCATGAGGTTTGGATCTAAATGCCATCCTCTCTGGGATGGGACAGGTTGGCTCTTTTCCTATGATGCAGTAATACATAATGATGGAAAAGTCTTTCCCATCCAAAAAACCCTGGATAATTACTCCAGTTGCCACGTAGCCAGCAGTGTGCATTTCTGTGGTTCCATCCAGGTTCAGATTCCCAGAGTGGATGAAAACGTGTGGATTAACACAAAGACATGCAGACTCACACCCATGCTGCAGAGGCTAGAGCTCTGCAAATGACTTCATTCCTTATCAAAGTGCCAACAAGCTATAAAAGAGAGTAGTTTGGAGTCAAAGAAATCAGAACAATGTTAATGCCAAGATGTCACTAATTGTCTTCCAGGATAAGAGGAGATATTTTAGTCAAAACAGTATGAAACATTTACGTGTGACTTCGTGTCTTCGTGATTAAATTTACGCCCAACAAAACTGTAAAACCAGTCTGAACTGATTAAAGGAAATTCTATTAGGAATTTGTTCTGAGTAAAACAATTACAATCAGCGTTTCAGTCAATGCCAACTTGTTTCTTACATAAAGAATTAGTAAAAATAATGTACTCTGTTCTTATTGCAATCACATTGCAAAACACGACCCTTTGAAAGGGAAGAGCTGCTGTGTGATCAAATAAAAATAACAGGCTGCAATGTAAGTGCATGTGTAGCTACTGCAAATTGATTTAGGTGGATAGAAGGAAGAAACAAATGCTTGGTTCTCTTGAAAAATAAGTTCTGTGTATTGTCTTCATGAGAAGAAAACTATATCTATTAAATTTTAGAATTGTTTCTTGTCGCAGAGTTCAAAATGTGCCTTTATATTCGAGGGAAGGAGAAATAAAGAAGTTTCTTTCCACATCTTTATGGAAATAGTAATTCAGTAACAATCACGGAATCCTGGAATGGCTTGGGTTGGGAGGGACTTCAGAGATCATCTAGTTCCAATCAGAAGAGCAGAGTGTAATGTAGAGTTTTGGGGAAATGAAAGTACTGGTAATCACCTCAAAACTGTGAATAACCTCTTTGCAAGCGGGTGTCAGTTAAGCACAGACTATTGACCTAATCATAAAATAATTGTTACTTTACAGCTATTTGGGGGATTTAAAAAGAAGGGGGAAAAAAAGCAAATACCTTTTGGTAAAAGGTTTTCAGAGAAAAATTAAATTTTTAATAGAGGTGTAATTTTAGGGGTTACAGTCTACAAAGCAAATCATACTTGAAACCAAATTTCTTGTTAAAAACTTGCTTTGGTTATTGTTTCTTAGGAGTTCATAGCTGCTTTGGTAGAAATAGCTATATTCAAAATATATGAGACAGTAAAAAACCCAAAATTTTGACAGCATAAAACCCACTAAAAGATGTTGACTTACAAAAAACTGTATAAAATCCTCTTCCTTTGAAAAATTATGACCAGCTGTATTTAGTACCCTTTAATTATGCATTTGATCCAGAATGTCATTCATCCTGCTTTCCCCAGCTGATTTCTGACTGAGCAGCTCTGTGGTAACTGGGTCAGCTTTATTTTTGGTGTGACTTGAAAGAGAGAGTAAGTTTTGCTCCCGAAGGAAAATTTGGAATGTGTTTGGTTTTTGGCTGTGAAAAGAAGTTTCGGAGTGAAGGACTGGAGCGTGGAAACACATCAGAAATTACGTTTTGTGCAAGAGTTTATCTAGGACGAGACAAAGTGGTGTTTGCATTGCCACAGTTACTCTGTGTGTCAGCACTCTTCATTTTGGGTGAGGAAACCTCCTGCTGTTGGCAACTCTTGGGATTGTATTCCAATACTCGGGCAGTGCTCAGGGGAAATTCAATGCCAAGAAAAATGACGTGACAAACTACTGTTTACTGCCTTGGAATTCCCCCTCCCGTGCCCAGGGTTTGTAAACTTTCACACCAGACCTTTGTCTGCATCAGTGAGGAGGAAGATC
>NW_021940729.1:34614-54103 GCF_001715985.3 Manacus vitellinus
CCCCAAAGCCACCTGTGTTTGGAAGTTTGTGGTGCTGCCATTCGTGCCCACTTACATGAGCTGGATGGCACTGCTGCAGAACAGGTGAAGCATCTGCCTTGCATATTTATAAAAATGCCACTTTTGGAAAAGTGTGATTAGTTGTTTGTGGGTTTTTTTATGAGTAGGAAGGCTGGATGTGGGTCACTGGCTGGGCTGTCCCAGTCCTGCAGGTGTCCTGGACTGGACATGGGATGTTTTCTGTCTCTGCTCTGAGGGAAGGCTTGGCTGAAGGAGGCTCCAAAAGTCCTGTCTGCTGGGATGGCTTCGCTCTGGGGCCCTGTGTCAACAGCAGGCCACCTCTTTTCCCATTGCTTTATTTACAGGGAGAGTTCCATTGGACTGAAATGAAATTAAACAGGTGCAAACAGCCAGCCTGAGCCTGCTAAATGGAATGGTACAATTCACCTGGCACACTGGGAGTTTGGCAAAAGTCGTAGGCAGAGAAAACAGGCCTCACAATATCAAATATCGACTAGAAATGAGGCAGCACTATCAGCTCCACATATAAACTTACCAGCCACTGAGTCAGCAGAGGGTGAAGGGAGAAATGCAGAACAAAACCTGCTACAAAAGGGAGAAGCTTTAGTGGCTCTAGAAAAATAACAAGGTCCCTACTTGGGCAGTTTAGGAGTCTGAGGAGATAATATGCTGGTTCTTCTTTCTTTTGCTTGCTGTATTACAGAGCTGAGAGAGAAAATCGATTTTTCATGCAAAATATTGAGTTGCTGCTCACTTGTAATTTAATTTATTATTTTTATACTCTGCACATAATTTGTTAGGGCTTTCCTCTATCTCTCTAACATTGTTGGAAAAGGTAATCTCGAGCAGTGTGCTAGCAATATTAATTTGCTCTATTATGGGCATTTCTCTTCTCATCATTACTATTGTTTCCAGGCCATAAAATGTATGAGCACGTCAGTGTTGGCAGGCTGGGGCTGTGCTTGCCCTGCAGGGCAGAGTGGTCATGCAGGTGGGTGGTGTATCCACAGCATCCCCAGGCTGAGGATTGGGGAAAACTGGGGCTGGAGCCTTTGTTTTTTAAGTTGCTCATCCGGTTCCATTTCCCTTTTTCCTTGGTTCTTAATGCTTCCCTCCTGCTTCCCTCCTCCTTCTCTTTATTTGTTCTGGGAACTCAGCAATGCTGGGTTGCAAGAGACCAAATTTTGCAATGTTTTTGGCTGTTTCATATGGCTTTAAGAGGAGTCACAGCCAGCATGGACTTCATGTGCTGAAAAAGAGATCCCAACCACAACTCCACCCTGTAGGAACATCATCTCTTCCTGACTCAGTCTGATAGACTATTATGTTTGTTTTGTACTTTTTTTTCTAAAAGTTCTAAGCCAAATGAAATCTAGCTATGACCTGAGTTATGCCGAGGTTAAACTTGACTGGGTTTTTCTCACCTTCTTCCTGCTTTGCTCAGTTTTAGTTTAATTATTGTGTACTTCAAAGACACCCCTTGCTCCAGATTTTTTTGCAGTGTGTGGGTACAGCAAGGTGGCCACCAAGGGGACATTATTGTCCAGAGCCTGTAGGTAGAAGTGAGTCACACTTGTTTCAGCAGCCAGACATCTCTTAAGCAACAGTTTTATTCTCAGTCCCCACACGTGTCCAAACACCCCTTTGCCAGTGAACCTGTGCTACCCAGCAGAGCTCAGGCAGGAAGGAACAACGTGTCTCTCTCTTTCACAAAAGATTTTTTTCCTACAGCCTGGAAGTGCTGGAGAGCAGCCAGTTGTGTTGGAGTCACTCTACTGACTGCTAGGGTAACACTTTGGGGAGAGCTGCATGTGCAGAGAGAAAAACAACCAACAATTTAGTCCAGAATGCCAGTCCTTAAGTCAGACGTAACAAAACCAGGATTGCACAGAGAGGGGTTTTTCCTCTTTTTTGTCCAAACTGAATTGATGTGCATCTATTCAAAGCTGTAATTCCTGTAATAATCCCTGAGGAATATCTGCAGGGACTTGCAGCGTGGGGTTGGATCTGAGGAGGTGACTCAGTACACAGGAGGGCAGAGAATAACATTTCCTTTATTCGAAGAAATGGTTGAATTCAGTATAAATAAGACAGATGGGGGGCAGGTACATCAGCACCTGTGGCCTCCCTCTTTTCTGGGGGGTGACAGGGCAGTGCTGGACTTGCCACTCAAACAGAGAGGTGAGAGCTGCAGAACACCTGAGGTCACTGCTTTGGCACTCCTCCCTCTGTTTACCTCTCTTCTGTCACTGTCAGTTCCTAGAAATAGTAATTCCAGGAAAGAAAATGGGTGTTCCTAAGTTAAGAGGGTACTTCTCATGTCAAGGAGGATATTTGCCATTTTTCTGTGGTGTTACAAACAACTGTATTTAAAAGTGTGACACAAAGGTTACGAAGTAAATCATCAAAAGGCTGTGACATGTCAGTATTGAGGCTGCTCTTCCTGTGTGTGCAGTATGACAGAAACTTCAGTAATCAGTCTGAGTGCCTTGTTTTTCCGTGGGGCTCTTTCAGCACTGGATGTTGGCAGGGCACACTCAGGGGTTTGTGATGCAGAAAGCTTTTTTCATAGGGCCTCCACATCATTTCCTGCTGAAATAGCAAGTTGTTATTTGGGTGGGAGATTCAGGAAGGGCAATGAAGTTTTTATGGGCTGCTGCCACGAGGGACTGCAGTGGCTCTGGATTCCTCCAAGTCCATGTTTGGGGTCCAGGAGCAGGGAAGAAGCCTGTGGAAGGGGGTCTCCCTGCTGGCAGACATACAGGGCTGTTTTTTCCCAGGCGAGTGTCTCCAGCCCTTCATCTGCAGAAAATCCACACTGTGTGTTTTCAAAGGGGAGCCTCCTGTCCATCCCTGCACAGCTCCAGTGTTCCCTTTGGAAGTCAGCACTTCAGCGTGTCAGAACAAGGTCTCCGTTGCAGGGGGAGCTGATCATAATTAGCAAATTACCCAAATTTCTCTGGGGACTGAAATCAGGATCTATTGACTGAGATAAAGAGGAGGTCAATGAATTTAATAACAGACAGAAAAAACCCTCCAATATCTGGATGATGGTTACTAAGCACTTTTAGGTGTTGTACCTCCAGGATACTGGTCTTGTATGGTGGTGTGGAATTCACCAGCCAGGCCCACAATTTGCCCCAAGATCTGTCAGGGAATTAATTTGTCAGGGTTTCTGCATCCCCTTTTTTTTGTTGGAGGTAAAGCCTACAAGCTTCTAGGGTAATTCATGACTCAAATTATTTTTTAAACAAGGCGTGGCAGTAACACAAGTGTTTGATGAACATCTGCCTGCAGGAGCAGTGGGCACCTGGATGTGGTTGGAATGTTCCTGTGTGCCCAGCAGGGAGCACAAGCCCAGGGCTCCCAGCACACAACAAGGCAGGTGTGTGTAGGCAGTCTGGGGGACAAAAGGAACCTGCTCTGTGAACATGAGATACAATAATTACCAACATCCATCAACATGGGAAGCTCTTTAGCACACATAGAGGGGGAACACAGGCCAGATGAAGTGATTCCATCTCTCTCCAACAGGGTTCTGTACCCCAGCTTCATTAATTTTGCTGCTTAGATGAAGCACAGCCAGCAAAATAAACTTGACTGTACTGGGATATCTGCATAATAACCAACCAATATACTTTTTTCTAATGTTGCTGCCTCTATAGCATCTGACTCATATTTTTTGACTTCTGTGAGGTAAAATATCTCAGAGGTGAAATGTTTCCAGGTTACACCACAGCTGTAGAGACACAGCATGAGCTTGTGTACAGTTAACTAACATTTGGATAAGGTTGCAGTGGAAGAGTGAAGTCTTTCTGTGTGTCACAGAAAGATAGTGGGCACATTTCAGTACCTTATGGTTTTAAAACCAAGGAAGTGATCCTACCTGGAGGCAAACAGATGCAGCTGCAACACAAAAGGTCCTAGCTGGGGTGGGGAGCACCTGAGCACCACGCTGGTGCTACAGCTGGACACAGGGCTTGTCCTAAGAAAGGCAAGAGGCTTATTCTGTGGGATGATGTGCTTATGAACTTGCACCCTTCATCTTTACAGCCCAAACCCCCCCGAACACTGGGGGAGAACTTTGTGTAGCAGTGTGCACAACCTCAGCAACAACCTCGGGGCTCTCACCCCTCAACCCAACTGCACGAAGGAGGAACAGCTCCTTCCATGACTGCTTTGCAAAGCTGCTTCCCTTGGAAAGTGAACAAACATTCCCATATCAACCTCCACCGGCCACGTTCCAACTCACATTTGTCACAGTCAGCTGTGAACCCAGTTGCTGTTGCTGTCCCTGTTCTGTCCACGTGCTACCCCAGGACAGAGCTGCCTCTGGGCTTCTCTGCCCTGTCCTGCTGCTCCTGCTCCGGGAACTCGGTGAGATCCAGGGTCAGCACTTTGCTGAACATGATGTCATCGTGCTGGGAAGGGGGAGATCACACCAGGGAACACGTTTCTCTTACTTGAAATAAGCATTTCATAAGTGTGAGAGACAACACCGAGCCTGAGCTCCCACAGGACACTCCCTGGAGCCTGTCCCTGCTCCCTGCCAGGAGCTAAAAGGAGAAACTTTCAAACTCTGAGAGCCATTGCTTCCATTAATCTGAAATCCCTTTCCTCCTTGAATAAGAGCATTATATTTTAAACCTGTGGCTTTCAGTCTGGAGGGATAAGTGAAACTGCTCACGGTTTCTCCCGTAAGAGCTGTCATTGAACCTGTGGGTGCCAGAGCACACCCAAGTGGGTGCTGGAAGGTAAATGGGGCCAGTCAGAGACCCACAGCAGTGCAAGCCTAGGAGGAGAGGCAGGGGAGGAACGTCTGCGTGATCCATTTGACAAGTACCTTATGGACTTTTCCCACAGAAAGCTAATTAGACAGAAAGTGTAAAATCAGACAGGACAAGGCTTCATCATAAGAAAAGGACTGGCCAAATAGTGTCTGACAAATGTAATCCTGAGTGGATGTTACAGTGCTGAGCCCCCTCTGTCCGTCAGGGAATAATATTCAGGGAAAACTAATTTCACCTGTTCCATGGAATTTGGTATGCTTTGAATACTTCTTTGTGCTGTTACTTCACCAACCCTAAGGCAAACCCTCAGTTTATTTTGTTGTGACCTCTCCTGGTCAGATTGTTTCAGAGACCAGCTATTCTGAAAGCACTTAGCTGGAACTTTGGCCACAAGCCATTATTATGGTTATTAAATTTTTATTTTTAATATTCAAGGGAAGTGAATGAAACCTTCATCACCTCCATATGCTCCACCTTGCACAAGACAGATTATCTGTTTTGGGGATTAAACATTTCCTCCCCTAGCTCAAAATAATAGTGTTTCTGTATGAAGTACTATGGTCCTCAGGTGGAACCTCTGATTTTTCCCTCCTTTTACTGTCTGATTGTGTTGGCTTAAGGCTCCTCTTCACGCAGGACTATGGAAATGAAAGATACTGTGCAGCAGTTCCCATGGTAATTAGTCATGGTCAGAGGGAATGTCATTCCTGACTGTTCAGAGACAAAGGTGTCAGTACATGCTGAGGAATGACAGTGGTTGCTGTTGGGAAACCTGAATAATGAGTCAGAATTAAGTTTGAAGGAAATCTTTGTAAACCCCTTGCAGCTGTGGCTGATGGGAGCAGGGCTGTTCACACACCCCGTAGGAGATGATGGGCAAATGTCACCAGGTGAGACTGGGCAGGAACAAATGATGGATTCTGCACCTGGGACAGTGGGATCCTGGCTGTGTGTACAGACTGGGGACACTGGTGTGCAGCCCTCTGGAAAGGGATCTGGAGGCTTTGCTGGGTGGGAAGTTCAGTGGGAGTTCACCCTGTGCTCTGGTGGCCAACAGGGCCAAGCTGGGGCACATTAAGCACAGCACAGCAGCTACCCAGGGGAAGGAACTGATGGCCCCAGCACTGCTGCAGCCCTCAGCTGATGGCCCTCAGCTCCAGCTGCGTGCCAGGTTGGGCTCCACAGCACAAGAGTAATATTGAAATATTAGAATGTGTCCCAATAATGACAGCAAAGATGGTGAAAGGACTAGAGGGCAGGACTTGGGAGGAGTGGCTGAGGATGCCAGGTTTGCTCAACTTATAGAAGGGGAGGCTGAGGGGTGACCCTGCTGCTCATGGGAGGGGAGGAGAGGGAGGTGCTGAGCTCTTCCCTCTGGTGTCTGGAGGACATGAGGGACTGGCTTAAGGCTGCATCAGAGAAAGTTCAGATTGGGTATTAGGAAAAAGTTCATACAGTTCATGTGCCCGGCCATTTGTGGCTTATCTTGGCCTGTCTGTGCCATTACAGCAGGACTCAGACTGAACATGTACGTGGCAAACCAGGGCCTGGCTATCCATGGGAAGTCTCCCAGGAGAGCTGGATTCCCTCCCTTTTGCTGCCCTCCCGTGTTCCCCCCTCTGTCCCCACACGCTGCTGCTTTGGCTCCATTGCTGAGCCACCACTGTTGGCAAAGATGCAATATTTATTCTTTATCCTTTTGGAGTGTTCATCCCACAGGATTAAATGGTGATCCCCAAGCTTTCTCTTCTGTCTCTCTCATTTTTTGCCAGTGTTTTCCCTGCCTCTCTGTGCAGTGAAAGCTCCTGAGTGCTGTGGTGCTTGGCCCAGGCCAGTGTGGTGGCTGCAGTTTGCCAGCCCTCAGGTCGTGTTTCTCAGAGCTGTGCTTGGCTCCTGAGGAGCTCAGGGTGAGGGGAGAGCTGCTCTTCCAACCTCAGGGGCTGCAGAACCTGGGGGGAGGATGGCTGGGAGCTGCCTGCAAATTCAGCTGCACCAAAAGGGGGTGCGAGAAAGAAGTACAACCGAAAAAACCACCACATCCAAGACTATTTCTGTACCCATCCTGCTTTTCCATGGCATCCAGGAGGCCTAATGCTGCACTTAGCTGAGAACAGAAAAGTTGAGAAAAGGTGGCTTGCCTGCTGTCTCCACTGGAAGCTCCTTTTTGGACTTCCAGGTCTTTGAAGGCAGAGTTTCTGCAGGGCAGGGAAGGCTCAGTGTGGAATAAAGCAGGCAGTGGGTGTTAATTTTCTCCTTACTGTATTTCTGCTAGTTTTTAATGATATCACTTACATCTGAATGCTTCAATGCCCATGTTATTTCACTATTTGTGTTTTTGAAAGAAGAATGACTAATATTTTCCAAATTACATTCCATGACAAATAAAGGGAAAAGGCACCTGCATATGATTTGACTGAAGAAAACCAAATCTTTTTTTTAGATGATCCCTCCCTTTAAAATAAAATCGCATTTCCTCGAGTTCAGACCTGTCTCTTTGCACCTCAAGCCATAAATTACCTGCACAACACAACCCCTTTAATTTCATACAGTCTCCTTCACAGAACATACAGAAGCAAACATATATGTAAGTTTGCCTGGCTGCTGCCACCTCCTGCTGCTGGGAATCCTCAAGTTGCTCATGAAGCTGCAGCTCTTGGAAGAAGCTGATTACAACCCCTAGACATTCAGAAAGGAAAAAAAACAAAAACGCAAAACCAAACCAAAAAAACAACTAAACAGTAGAAGTCCAGCTTTTTAAAAATTTATTTATTTAATTTCAGTATATAGAGAATTAAGCAGTGGTGATAAGACTCGCTAAGTAACTGTGGGCAGTGCACATGAGAGCTAGTGCTCACATTGACCTTTGGGGTTCAGTTGGTGATGTTATTTAATTAAGACCCATCTCACTGGCTTCTCCAAGTCTGCTCCTTTTTCTCACTGCGTTTGAGCAAAAGGATTGGCGTAGGGATTTAAATCCTTGTGGTGTTTCATCCATGTTCCAACATCAGAGCAGCAGCTGAAATCCCAGTTTTGTCAGCTTTAATTGCTTGTGTGTGAAGAGAGATGATGCTTTCCTGAAGCCTGCCAGGGTCTTACTGCTGAAGTGGTCTTAACTCTGCACCAAGGCTTGCAGAAGCACGAGCAGAGTGGGGTTCATCTTTTCCAGGAGATTATTTTAGTCAGAGCATCCGAGGGAATATTTCCCTCCAGTATGTTCTTAGTGCTTTGCGTTGCCTTGTTCTCGTTATCCCTCACGTTGCCTCGCTCTCCTCCCAGAAAGCTCCTTGCAAGGCTGAATTCTTTTTTCCTTTGCTTTTCCTCTAGGAATGCCACTTCTCAGGTGTCTCTTGCAGCCACCACAACAAACAGCCAGTGGCTCTTTGATGCAGAAGCTGCGGAGGGAGCTCCTTGCATCATTTTAGAAATCCAGTGGGCTTGGCTGGCTTTGATGCTTTAGGCGACTGTGGAAGCAATTGCTCCAAGTGCAAAGGGTGATCCAGGATTTTTAGAGATGACTTTTCCTTTCTTTCTTTTTTTTTCCTCTTTTTTTTTCTCTTTTCTCCCCCCCCCCCCAGATCAAACAAACAGCAGTTCTTCACTTAAATTATCTCGATCATGATGTGAGTAGGAAGGTGCTTTCCATAGTTAGGATTGTGAGGGAGAAACCTGATAATTCATTTATTGCATGATAATAGCAGGGGTAGCTTTAAGGTTTTTACCATCTGTGCTCCTATGGGAAGGAGGAGCAAAGCCAATATAAATTTAACCTTCAGATTTATGCTTCTGTGCTTCTCCATTGTGCCTCTAAAGTTCTTCAGAAAAAATCCTTAACCATTTCACTACTGTATGAGAAGCAAAACAACAGCTTCCAGATTCCCCTTTTGTTTTGTATCTGCAAAGTTTCATTTAATTTTATATCTGCATGCTCCCATTTAATTTTAGACTGTAAAAAACCATTCAAGGCAAGATAGATATATTTAGTCAGTGCTAAGTTTGATCGCATCTGTTGGTCTGTGTGCCCAAAATATCCAAACCTACCATTAAATGCTGTATCTGTCTTCAAATCTTTACCTCGCAGTATTAGAGAACACACAAATAGAAAATGCCAGAGCTCATTTGTGCCCACGGCTTTTACAAGCACAAAACTCTTGTTCAAGTGGGAGTAGGGGCCTGAGACAAAAGGAAACTGCTACGTGCCAAAATTTAGGATAAAAAGGTGTGCTGATTTGTAGGTTCACATGGATTTGTGCACAGGTGACCTTGGAGAAAGCAGGGATATCTGAAAGCTGGCAGGTGACCCTGGGGCCAAGGGTCAGTTCACTGGGCAGAGCCCAAAGGGTGACTGCCTCCAAAAAGTGTCAGTGAGGCTGATTCTTCCAGCCTTGCACTGGGAAGGACTGGATTTCCTCAGTGCATCGTAAAAGGACTAAAGGTTCAAGGTTAAAATTCACAACTGGCTGCAAAGCTGGGGGCAGGCTCTAAAGAGCACAACTGGTGATTGTTGTGAGAGCCAGGAATGGAGTCACAGGAGAAACCACGCACTTCTTTCCTTTCCTTTTCACTGGGTCCCTCTCAGGCCGTGGAAATGCTTCGGGTGTGTTTTACTGCATCCCAGTACTCACCAGTCACACTGCAGATGTGTAACCATTGCTGGTTTTTGGTGAGCTTGCCCCCAGAAAATGGGGTCTTCAGGGGCAAAACGCTCTCTCACTCTAAAAATTAAAAATAAACCCACCATCCACTGATCTTCTGCAGGAGATGGAGTTCAGTTTAACGTGATACAATTGATAGCATGAGCTTTACAGAGGGGAAAAAAGAGATGTTTTTCTTATTGACCTACTTTCTGAGGGGTGCAATGGGATTCTCTGGCCATGGTGCACAGTGGGGCGTGGAGTCTGTCCCACAGAGGAGAACAGCAGTGTGGGAACACCTGAACTGTGCTTCCCCTGATGCTTCCCTGCAGCCAGAGCTCAGATGAGCCCTACCGTGAATAATCAAACCAGAGCCGTGTTTGGATCAACTGCCTGGAGAACAAAGGCACTTAAACAGGGGCCGTGTGAGCAGCGTGGCTGTGCAAGCAGATGGCTGGGTCTGGGTGCCTCTGCATTTCCTGGGCTCAGTTGCCTGCTCTGGTCCCAACCAAGGACATGTCAGGCCTCACAGCAGTGGTCTCTCTGGCCTTTCTTCCCCTCTGGGTGTTTTAATGTGACTTTACACTGGTTATCAACTCCTTCGTAGAATCATACGATCTCAGAAATGGTTTGGGTTGCCATGGGCAGGGACACCTTCCACTAGCCCAGGTTGCTCCAACCTGGCCTTGGACACTTCCAGGGATCCAGGGGCAGCCACAGCTTCTCTGGGCAACCTGTGCCAGGGCCTCCCCACCCTCCCAGCCAGCAATTCCTTCCTAATATCCAATTTAAACCTACTCTGTGTCAGTTCGAAGCCACAGCAGAGCTGTTCCATCCCTCTGATCATCTCGGTGCCTGCTCTGGACTCGCTCCAACAGCTCCATGTCCTTCCTTACCACAGCAGAGAGCAGAGAACTTGTTGTAGATGCCTCTGGATTTTCAACTGAGAGCATTCAGGCTTTAATTGTGGAAAGTTAAAGTTTTCCATGGAAGAAGCTGGGGAAAGGAAAGGAAGTCATGTAGGAGTTGGGGTGCCCATTTCTCATCAGTCTCAACAGGAAAGTCTCTAGAGAAAGAACCTTCTCAAAAACAACCAACCCCCCCCCCCAAAAAACCCCCCCAAATGTACCTTGTGCCATTTTTTATAGTAATTTCTGAATTGGATAAAATCGTTGAGTTTATGCCTTACACATTGCCTACCCAGGCAAATAATTGGGATCACTTCTCATGCAAATCCGTGAACTGAAGCTTCATTATCACCTCCCACTGGTAAAAGACAAGTTTAGCATTGAAATGTGTGGAAAATCGGAGAGATTTCAAGCCTAGTTCCACTATGATTTTCTTTTGTAAGTTGACTAATTATTGTTCTTGAATTAAGAACTCATAATCAGCTTCATGCTGGATACCTTCAGCTTTGTTGTGTGGTCCAGAGGGATCTGCAGAAAAAAAAAACAACACAAAAACCCAAGCAGTAATGCACTAAGACAATTGTACAACGTTATGGCTGGGAGGGAGAGTTGCCTGCCTAATCTCCATCTGGATACTGTAGAGGCAAAGATTTTATTAGTGTATTTTACTGTCTGGAAAAGAGGAACTCGGTAGTTCTGTGTGTAGGTATGATCATAAATATGCCCTTGAGTCTTCCTGTTTCAAAGTTAAATAAAAGCAGTTGTGCAGGCTTCTGTCATATAAATAACCTGATAGAGTAACCAAAAAAAGCACAGACACCACATGCTCACAGGAAGGTTTCATTAGCTTGTAGGCTACAGCACCAGCATGTTCATAAGGAAGGGTTAAGACTGCATCAGAAATTGGGAGCTTTTTGAGTATTTATGTACTTATAAAGCTTGTGCTTAAAAGACAGGACACCAGGAAATGATCACTGAAGTGCCTCTTTCCACGAAAAACTTAACAGTCCTCAGAAATAAATGTCTGGGGCACAAGAGCAAAAACAGTCACCAATTTATGAAATACTCAGTCAAGGCACAGGAACACAACTCTTCAGTGAAGAGCTGAACCCTTTCGTGGAGCATGGCATGGCTTTGCCTGTAGCCTGTGTGACATCCTCCTCCTCTGTCCTGGATGGAGCTCTGAGCAAAAATGACTGAAAGGAGAAACTCCCCTTGGGAATCAACAACACACTTTGTAAAAGCTCTCTGCTCTCCTCTTTGTAGACTCCAGAAACAGCAACAGGGTCTGAACAGTCAGAGAAACAGAAAGTAAAAGTATCAAGGAAAAAAAAAAGACTTGATTTTATTTTATTTGACCTTATTTCAGGGCAGAAATGACTTTCATCTGACGCACAGCAGCCCGTGGAACTTGCCGGGGCTGAGCTGTGCTGTACGAGCGGTTGTGTGTCTGTCCAGGAGGTGCTTTAATCCATCCAGCAGGTCTCCCTAATCCTTAAGCCAAGCCTAAGTCTTTGGTGTGCAGAAAGCTACTCCTTCTAACCCTTCAGAAAACAAGACGAACCATGAGGAGTTTTTGCAGGCTTTTTCTTTCTGTGCTGGGTTTAGGTGACTTCCAAAGGTCCCCAACCCTTCCCAGCCCCTCCTGCAGCGTTAACCCCAGGCAGGGGAAGCAGTGGGATGAGCTGATGGGAGATGAGCATCCCTGTGTCACACAGGGCAGCCTGGATCAGTGTGAGGAAACCAAGAGCCAGATTCCCAGTAAATTGCTGAAGCAGGGCCCTGTGCCCACTGCCTGTCCCGCTGGCAGTAGGCACAGTGGGTCGAATGGTTTATGTGTTGCAGTCACGTATTTCCCTGGAATTGCTGAGGAAAGAAACACTGAGGAAAGCAGCAAACTTCAGACTTTGAGTTGGCAGTAGCCTCTTTGGCATTGCTTTGGCACGGGTATGTTTTGTCATCTTCTTGCCTCTTACTGTTTGATATCCATCCATGTCACATCTTAAGCTGGGGTGAGCAGGGTTTTGAACATCTCTCAGCCAATTACACCTCACATTACACATCCTCACTAACATGCTTTTTCATTAAAGAAACAAAGAACATTTATGTCCATATGTAGGCTTCCTGATGTTGCCTAGATACAAATTTCTGTTCCTGCTCCCTAACCCTCCATCATCTGCTGCAAGGTGCTGGATTTTGCTGGGCTCAACTCCTTGAGCTGAGAAAAGCCACTCAGTTTGTACTCAGGCATGTTTGCACCTCGCTTCTCCATTGTCATCCACAGGCTTTGCCACAGATTTGGTTTGACAAGCCATAACTAATTTGTTTGAGATAAACAATACAAAAGCAATTACCACATTAACTGTGTTCACAGCTCCACCTCTCCAATTGGGCTTTTTGGTTTTGGTCTGCACTTTTAGTATATATTTTTTAGATTTATGTTTTACTCAGAAACTAAAAATTAAATCATGGCTTTTTAGTTTCTAGGGTAATTGAATTTCATACTGTCTGGACAGCCTTCATTTAAGAATATGAAAGTGCTTTGAAAATGTTCCTCAAAGAAGCTTCATAAAACTTGAGTCAGGGAGGTAAATACTGTTATTAGCTTGGTTTTATAGGTGGGTGAGCAGAGGGGCAGGGAGCTGCTGGGTATTGTAAGTGCTCTCCAGGGAATCATTCATACAGAATTCAAGAGCAGACTTGATCAAGAAAAAAGGATTTAATTTCTCATGGAAAACAGCTACTAGCAATTTCTGACCAAAAAATCTAAGGCTGACAATTGCTACAATAGCCATTCTTTTCAGCTGTCAGTCAAAGCTTTAATTTTCTGACAAAAGGAAATAGTTGTTAGAGAAGAGCAAAGATATTTGACCGCTTACACTGAGGACAAGCAGAACAATACTCACATATATAAATTAAACTTTCTTCAAAGAACTCCAGTCATCCAGGTTCAGATGTTCAGGTATCCTTACACATCTCTCTTTTACTTGCATTTTTCTTACATTAATAGGGGTTTATCACCCAGCTTAGGTACCTAATCGTTTCTAGCATCTGTGACTCACATCCTCTGGAAATTCAGCAGATTTCACTCATGTACCTTGCTTTGGTGGCTCCAAAAACCTCTCTGTGAATGTTGGAAGCTGGGTCACTTCATTTTTTATTCAGATTCAGTGTCATCTGTCCTGGTTCCACTCTCATCCAGTGACAAGGAAAAGTTCAAGGCAGTGATTCGGTTTTACTTTGAGATTAAAAAAAAAAACAAACAAGTGGTCCGAAGGAATCTTTGTTCCATCTGTTCCTTTAACCTTTTTTAAACATTCTGTTGTCATCTTCCCTGTTTTCCACACAGCATCTGCTCCACGGGCCACCCGGCGTGGGCTTATGGGCCCCCTGGTGCTGCAGCAGATGCTGAGCACTCAAGGAGTGAAACACAGCTGTACCAGCAGGCAGAGCTCTTGCAAACACACTCGGCACAGCAGCCGCTGCTGGGCTGGGGTTTACCAGGGCACTGACCACAGGGAGGTTTGCAGTCTGCAGCCTTGCTCCTGACCGGCCCTCTGCTGCCTGCCAAGGGCTGGGATGTGGGACAGCAGGAGCCCAGGGTCCATCCAGGGCAGGAGAAAGCTGGAGCACAGCGCCTCTAATTCCAGCAGCACAGAAACCAGGACCCTTGATGCAGACACACGCTCACAACAAGCCCCTTTTGCCTCGAGTCAGACAGATCAACTTCCCTGTGCACTGGATTTCTAGTCCAACATTCCCCAGCCAAGGGGTCATTCTGAAGCTCTTCCTCAAGCTCTGGAAGTGGAGACTCCCCTGAGCAATTGGCCTCCTCCTCTGTCCTCTGCAAGGAACTTGTTCTAGACCTTGAAACTCCCCCCACTGTGGCCTGAGAAGAAGCGGAGCTTTATTCATTACACTTTAGGAGCATATGAAAAATTAATACTTACACTGCTAACACTGTTAATAAAAGTCCCGTTATCGAGTCTGTTTTGTAAAACACTGATAAAATATTTACTTGGTGCTGCGGTGATCACTGAAAATGGAAGTGTGATTGCTGCCTTGCAGCTCTGCTTCAAAAAATACAAAGTGATTTATCCCACTCCACTGGAGCCAAGGCTCAGTGAGGATGTGTGCGCTCTAGACTTCAGGTGCCAATGGCCTTTCCATGCTGAATGCAATCGTGGGAGATCAGATCATCCACTAATCCTCAAGGATTAGGGCGATTAGCTGATAATCCGTATTTACCCCTCAAAGGCCGTGGAACACCTCAGGAGGCTCCTTTTCCCTGGCTCACATAAATGTCTCAAGGGAAGGGTGGCACAGGGGCTCTGCCCTGGCATGAGGACCAGGAGTGTGCCACCCTCCCTCCACACCAGATCCACTTCCCGTCCCTTCTGGCAGCTGGGACCCTGTGGGTCTTGCTTGTTTTTTCATGGAGCTGAATTCCCACTGAGACAGTCTGGCTTTCCTGGCTGTCATTCATTTTTGTTACGTGAACCTGGTGCTGATGGAAGGAGCTGCCCTGGCAGGCCTGAAGGGGGAAGGTCTCTCTTTAAGGACAGAATGGATGGAGGTGACAGTGTCCCTCACATGGTGCCTCACTCATGGGACTCACCCTGCCCTGAGTGACTGAGGGAATACAGGGGAAAAGCAGAGGTATATTATATAAATAAAAGTATCTTGTTAATGCTTCCTCACTGGACTGTGCTGGGGCAGTTGGTGAAAAATACCCTGGGTTTTGGAAAGTGAACTCAAAAATAAACTAAAACCAGAGCCAACCTTGGTGAAGTTCATTATGAAAATGTCTTCAATGTTCAGAAGAGACTCTGTTTAAAAGAGGGCACAGGGAGATGCTCTGCTGCAGAACTGAACCTTGGTCCAGCAAGGCTCTCTGTCATGTGGCTTTTACCTCACTTTATAGCAGATATTAATTACTAGCATGACTGTATTTTTATAGCCTCCTTAAGCTCCAGTAGGCTGTCTTTGCATGTCAATAAATATAATTAGACTGCTTTCACTTGGCACACATTAGACAGTGTGAGCTGCAAACAGGCAAGGATCATCTTCTGCTGAAGAAAAGGAGGGCAGAGAAGCAGGGGAGAAACTGGATGTGAAGCAGTAGTTAATGGAATAATGTGCATGCTGCAGTCACTCCTGGTGTTCTGCTGTCCCTTTGCAGGCAGTGCTGTAACTGCCTTGGGTTTAGCTTGAAACAGGACTCTCTTCAGACAGGTATCTCATGTAAACAAGGGTAGTCCCATTCCCACTTAAAGGAGTTAAGGTGCAGGCCATCAGATTACTCTCTCTGCTGGTAGGGGTTGCCTACAAACCACCAGTCTGCTGGTACTTCTCCAATTACTGAATCCACTCAGCCAGCTCTATTTTAGTGCCTACATGTGAACTGGGTCTTAATATGTGAATGTGTTTGCCAGTTATATAACCAACATGGACTGTGCTAGTCTGCAGAAATGAAAATGTGAAGTTCCTGTGAAGGAAGCAAAGATTTTATCCTGAACCTTTTCTTCAGGTGATGAGGTTGCTGTCTGCATTCACTTTGTCATCCCTTTAGTCTCTTGGCTGAAGTGCTGTGTTTCTGCTTGTTTCTTTTTCCTGGATGCCAGCTGACAGTGAGCTCCCAGTCCAGAGACTGGCTTGGGACTGCCCATTTCCAGTGAGAGAACTGGGAGCTGAGCCCAGAGCTCCTGCACTCTGGTTCAGTGTCTTCAGCAGAGACCTGTCCCACCTCCTCAGCCAGGTCCCACAGAGCACAGCCCAAAGCAGTGGCTGGGGTCTCTCTTGGCCTGGCAGTGGTGAGGAGATCCTGCATTAAAGCTGCTCCATCCCCTCCAGCTCACTCCCCCACGCTGGAACAGATGCCATGTAAGCTCCAGGCTTTGCCAGAAGAAGAGGAGAGGGTGTCTCAGTGGGAACTCTTCCTCCTTTGCTGCAAGTCACAGCTTTAATGCCTCTGTAATTTTTTTCAATTACATAATTGAAAAAAAATGTTGTTAATGGCAGGTCAGCTGCTTCCCAGCCGTACTTTGCACTTTGTTCCCACTCACTTTTTGCTTTCTCCACCGTGGTGATTTGAGGAAGAGAGGGAGAAAAAAATCGAGAAAAAGAAAGAAAACTTTGTGGCACATCAATATTTGTCTCAATTGTCTTGCCTGATGACACACTGTCAAAATAGTGCTGCAGTAACATTTGACATGGCACACTGGAACAACTTCTGAACTGCTCCAGTGTGCTATTTCCAGCCGATTAGGGGGGAATTAAAGCAGCAGATCTTTTGACACAATTCAGCATAGCAACTTCAGTGTATTGTGCCACTCTGCACCTCAGAGTCGAGACTAAATGGGCTGTTTGACGTGCTGCATCCTAAAGGATTTAGAGGTGTCAGGTGTAAGTACCTTACAGCATTGTGATGCAAATGAAGAAAGGATGTATCCCGGGAAAATATTAGGTGTATTGCAGACACCATTAGTCCAAGGGGTTTCTCTGCACAGCCGTGCCCATGGCCTGGGTCACATCCTGATCCTTGCTAATAACTGGAATTAGGACCAAGCAGTGGCATCATTGTCACTCACCCTGACCTCCTGTGCTCACAGGACACGGGGCCATTCTTTGAGCTCAGGGTCATTAGGCTGTTTGCCCAGCCCTCCTGAGCTCTGGAATTCCCTTGCTGTTTGACCACAGGCTTTCTCTGACCCGTGAGTTACAGTGCCTGACTTGTAGCCCTCAGATTTCCAGAGTAATGTCCATGTACTAGCTTAGACAGGACAGCCCTAAGGGTGGTGTACATGTGCATGCATGTGTGTGGTGTGAGCTGATATATGCTTATTTGTGGGGCCCAGGACCTGCTCATGTGCTGCCACTTCAAGGCAAGGAGGTGCTGTGCTGAGATCAGGGCAGGTTTGGAAATCCCCCCCTTTCTACCAAAACTCCAGCAGAAACCTCTCTGTTTGAAAAGATTGACATTAACCCTTTCCACCCTAAAGGGGCTTGATTCTGCAGGGGTCCTTAAGTTAAAGGCTTAATGGCACATTTGCAGCCTGCAAGCTGCTCCAGAGGTCTGAGAATATGGTCCTTTCTGTCTTTAGTTTCAGTAATGGCACAATAAGTCTGTTCCCATTTCTTTTCCTGGCTCTGCGTAGAATTAGGACATGCAAAGTAGGGGAAAATGAAAATCCTCTACAAAAATTACCTTTTGTTGGTTTTGTTTTCCAAAAGTGACATTTAACCTGTAGCTGCAGGTATACACTTAATTCTGCCATAAAATGAACCACTGGTTTCACTTTGATTTAAAATGTAATGTGTTGTGGCCAAGTCACTCAAAATTAGAAAATGTCCTTTTTCCACTGTTTCTTGCTTATTCTTTCATTGACTGAAAATTTATGGAAATGATCAATTCTTTATGCTAACAACTTCCTTCCCAGATTCCCTTGACTGCTAATGGTGATGTGATTATTGCACAAGCACACTGTCCATGTTGGCTTTTTAAGGCTGCTTGAAAAGCCCACTTTTTATCATTTCCAAATGTTTGATACGAAGATGTTTCTTGGTGTGAAGGGTTTGAGTGCTTTGGGAAATGTGCTGTCTAAATATTAAGGTGCAGCATTTACATATTTTTTTTCCACTGAAACAGCTTCCTGTTACTGTAAGGTGGCAGTGGGCAGGGAGCAGATAAAATGATATTTAAAAAAAAAAACAACCATTGGGACCTTAAATCATAAAACAGGCAGGGCAGGAACTGCAGGCAGCAGTTGGCTCTTTCTGACTCATTCCACTAGAAACTTGTGTCTCTCTGTCTGTCCACAGTGTCGTACATTTTTGCTTTGTCTCTTTTCATGAGCTCATCAAAGCTGATTACGAAGCCCTGCTGTAAGTGAGGGCTGTGAAGCTGAGCTGAGCAAATCAGGCCATCCCTGTGGATGTATAAATGAGCCAAATGACCTCCAAAAGCTTGCATCTTAAAATATGCTTGTATAAACTAACAGATCTCAATGGTGATTAGTGCAAGGGACTCTTGGAACATCAGAAAATTAGGAAGGGGGGGGAGGAAGAAGCAGCAGCATCAAGCTCTTTAATTGAAGTTTCATTTTGCTCTTCCAAAACACAGCCCTGACACATCCAAGGGCAAATGTGCACAGCATTGAAATGGGGGTGAGGGGAGGGGGAGGCGTGTTACGAACTACAGCTGGAGTGAGAGGCACTTCTGCCGGCAAATCAAAGGGCTGGGGGGAGTCAAAGCTGGGAAGGGAAGTCCCGTTCCCTAATGGAGCAAACGGGAGCCTTGTCCCTGATGTTAAAGGTTTAAACACCACTTGACCTGTAAAGTAGGGCAGCAGTTATTTGATGGGCCGGTCAGCGAAGTGTAAAGTTGCTTTTCCTGGTGGAATGTGGGTGACAAGGGGAGCAGGACAAGGGTGGACAGGGCTGTGAGCTGAGGTTTGTTACCCTGCGTGCCCGGGGCTGCTGGGGGTGGTCTGTGCTGGCAGGGCCACCCTGGCTGGGGTAACTGGTCTGTGGGTGGGGTAACTGGTGCTGTTCCAGCATGGGGTGTTCCTGCCTGCCCAGAACAAGCCAATTTGGCGTTTTCAACCCAATTTAGGGCAAGGACAGTTGCAACAAGAATGGTGCAAATTTGAATCTTCCCATTTTGGGAGCTCCCTGGTACAGGCTTGCAAAAGCAGTAAATAGATGTGAGTTTAGCTGTTTCATTACTGGGTTTTTGCATGGCACAAGTTTGAAGGCTGAGGGTGGGATTGTCCTCTGCTGGCCTGGAAAGCACAGTGAAAGATGAAACAACTTCCAGCTTTTGCTATATTTAGTCAGTAAACTTTGCAGAGCTCAATGGAAAAATGTGAAACGATATTGATTGGCAGTTCTCATGAGTTAAGGGTCAAGAATGAGCTTCAGTTTAGAGAAGTGTGTGTATGTCCTTCTGACTTTCCTAAAACTGTTTGAGAAGCTTTTCACACTGTCCCACACTCTTCATTTTGGGCCGTTTCCAAGTCTTGCTTGATCCCTTTGAGATGGTAGCAAGACTCTTATATATTTTGAGGATTGTAATTCCCAGTTTCCCTTTTTAAAATTCTATGATACATGTTTACTTTTCTGATACAAAAAAAAAAAA
>NW_021940729.1:55330-73329 GCF_001715985.3 Manacus vitellinus
CAGTGCAGGTACGGCGGTGCTCAGAGAGAGGCAGTGCAGGTACGGCGGCTCAGAGAGGCAGTGCAGGTACGGCGGTGCTCAGAGAGGCAGTGCAGGTACGGCGATGCTGAGGGAGGCAGTGCAGGTACGGCGATGCTCAGAGAGGCAGTGCAGGTACGGCGATGCTGAGGGAGGCAGTGCAGGTACGGCGATGCTGAGGGAGGCAGTGCAGGTACGGTGATGCTCAGAGAGGCAGTGCAGGTACGGCGATGCTCAGAGCAGAAAGCTGGAGGTGTCCCTTAAACATCCAGTGAGCCTTAATGACTCCCTTTTTCACACCCTGGAGCCGCTGGTCAGTGAAAAAAGGAAGCTGTGAGGCGTTTTGCTGAGTAAATCCTTCTCTAACAGCCCTGTCCCTTCGGGATGTTATTCCAGACAGCTGGTCCCGATCCTGCTCGGAGCTCCCCGAGGTCACTGTGCTTGTGGCTGTGTGCAGGACAGCCGGGCTGGGGGCAGGAGGGGTTCTGTGCTTCCCTCAGGGCTCCGTGCAGCCAGTCAGGATGGTCACAGCGCACACGGGCTGCTGGAGGAGCCAGGGGTGACTGCGGAGAAGCTCCGGAGCTGTGTCTGCCACGGATTTATTTAAGATAATTTTCTTTGCTGGAGCTTATAACGTGAAGGGATCAGAGCTGGGCTGTGCGGAGGTCAGAGGGGCAGCGACACCCTGGTGGCCGTGCACACATGCCAGCTTTAAGTCAGCCAGGGGGAATGAGGAATCGGGAATGGGGCTCAGAAGAGGCTGTAAAAGCCCAGCTGGACCTTAAGAGCATACTTGTGCTGTGGGCTTGTGATGGGGATCGTGGCTGTGACCTGCAGGACCAAACAGTGCAACTGGCTGCCCTCCCTGGGAGCTGTTTAAGCAACTTAAAATATGCCACACACAGGAAACACTGCTCTGAGTGCAACACTCATTTAAATATTGTGCTTATGCTACAAATTCTGAAGTCACTGCCTCTGGGGTGGGGCTTTCTCACCACACCCAAATTATAAAGGTCCCAGCTCAAACTCCTCTTGCACCAGTAGTTTTAGCCCAGGGTGGCAGGAGTTAAGACTCTTTCCCAACATCCAGGTCACAAAACTTGCAGGAGGTTTAAAACTGAAATTAATGCTTTGAATTTTATTTGGAAGTAAACTTGTAGCCTGAGCTGTTTGTAAATTTGGGACTTCTCACCTTTATTCTCAACCCCCTTTGACAAGGGTGAGGCAGATGCTGTTCCTGTCCATTTGCTGTGGGGCATTCAAATGAAAATAACTTGTATTTGCAATAGTGGTAAGCTCTCTGAACTGACTGCTGTAAGAGCACCCTAAGAATAAATGACAGTAGCCCTATGAGAAAGGAAATGAGCAGAGCTGTTGCAAAGAAGATACTGCATTCCTACAGCCCCAGGTGTCTCAAAATGCCAGGTAAGCAGCAAATCATTATTCTTGTTGTATCCAGCTCAATAAACTGAGGTAAAGTGGGGCTCCGACCAATTTTTTCCAAACTTGTATACAGTAATCTTCAACCAGAAACAAACACAATTTTAGAAGCACTTTAAGTGAAGTTAGAAGTTTAGATTGTGGTTTATTAAAAAAAAAAAAAACAACAAACAAACCTGCCTTTTTGTCTCAAGTTTTAAGCCTTTGGAGCTTATGTTTCCAAGCTTACCCATAACAATGGTATAGGAAGATGTGAATTCAAACTGGGAATGTTTCATAATCACATCCTTCCAGCAGCTCAGGCTCCAACCACCAAACCACTCAAATTGTATCTCATATAAAATTTTGTTTGGGTGATGAAATTCCATGGCACTCTTTGTCTTTAAGGCTTTACTTTTAGGACACAGTTGCAAATGTGATTCACTTTGGCAACAAAATTCTAATACCAACTCTTTTCTTTTGAGCAAGAAGCCACATTTTGCCCTGCATACCTGTCATGGCTGTTTAGTGGCCTCCTCTGGAGGAAACTGAGCAGAATTTTGAATTTAATTTGTTTGTTAATAACGTGAAATCCCTGGAAAGAGGGTGAGTTAATGGCATGCTGACTATCTGAGAGCATGGGAAAAGATAGCAGCTCACAAACCACATCACAGCATTGATTTCTGTTAAAGTTCTCAATTGACTTCCAGTTTAAAAATCAATGCTGTAGTATGACCTAAAGACAGGAAAGAAGATGGCTAGCTAAGAAAATATTTCTCTAGGTACCTTTAAAGATCAGCTTCGTGTTCCACAGCAATGTCCAAATCACTTAAATGAAACAGCAGAACAAAGCTCCCTTCTCAAAGGAAAGGTTTTATTCACGTTGGCATCTTCATTAAAAATACACACTCACAGTTTCGGTTGGGAGGAATGAAAACAGCTTTGTTTCCAAAATAAGATATGAAGCATTTGCACTTAATCACAGTTACAAGCTCTTCTCTTTGCTTTTAATAGCAGTGGAGCACCGGGAGGGGTCTGTGCCCCAGTCAGCAGCAGGGACTGGGCCCCTCTTCCCTCACCCCTTGGGCTGGCTGGTGGGTGATCATGGACCAGAGCCCACACTGTGTCTCACACAGCAGCTCCCCTATTGCAGAACAGTCCCTTATTTCTGCTGGCAGGGGAGAGCAGTGAGTAGGAGCAGGGTGGTGACACTGTCTCTCCGTGCCGTGGAACAGCGTTTGAATCCTCTGTCTAATTTTGGCTCCACACCCTGGAAGTAGGGTAGGATAGTGGAGATGGCACAGGCCTGCAAATGTTATTTTGGGGGCAGAAATAACATGTTTTTTTTTTCTTGGGGTTATAGGCCTGTGCATGATAACCAGGGTACAGCAGGATGGAAGGTCCTGGGTTGGTGGTAGGCAAGTGAGTTTGCATCCCTGAAAGCATCTGGCAGCTGAAGTCCCTGGGAGACAAGCTGGCCATGGCCTCTGTTCCCTTCAGGAGTTCCTGGCCCCTGGGTTGCTGTGAGGATGCAGTGCACAAGTGCACTGGCCAAAAGAAAATGTTGGTTACCCAGCCTGGAGACCCTTGAGCTCTTGTCACCTCCATTTGCTTCTCTGTAAAAATGTTGGAACCAGGGAGAGAAATTGTTTCAGTCTGAAAAACATCATGAATTGTCCTTGTCTGGCCTTGCTCAGCTCTGGTTAAAGAACACCATGTTTGGATGGGCAAATGTAACAGAACCAAGTCTTTGGCTTGCTTTGTTTTCTGTTTTTATGGTGTATAATGGAGCTTCTATGCTTAAGCTTTCCATCTGAGGCAGGAAGGGATAGATAGCCTAAGACTGATGTCCTTGTAAATCTGGAGAGGTGAATAAACACCACTGTGCTTCCTGTTAGCCACTGGGTAAATAGTGGCTGATAATTCACTGCACTCCATGACCCCTCCCTTTTTGCTGCAGCTACAAACATTTGCAGATTCAGGTACCTGACCTGTTATTATACCCACACTATCTAGTGGTGTGTTCAGCAGAAAATCTTGCACTGTGTACAAATCTTCCATTCTCTGTGTTCATAAATGCCTGGCTAATTGCTTATTATCATATTGAAAAGCTGCACATGACAGAGCAGATGCCAGGGACTGGAAGGGCTGGATGGAGCTGGGGTACCTACTGCAGCCTGCTCAGGGCAGTGGCTGTGGAAGCAGGAGGCACTGAGGAACACTGGGGAGTGTGAGCCAGAGACAGCCTTCTTAAAAATCAGGAGAGTCAGCAGCAGATGTTAAATATGCTGTTAGAGACCAGAGATTTCCCTGCTTTAATCCTATGTTGGTGAAGGAATAGATTGTATGAAATAAATATAACAAGTGATCTTCCACTGGGTCTGGATGTATCTACATCTGCTTGAGAAAAGGTGCAAGGGTGGAAATAGGGACTGGGGCAACTGAACTCAGTGTCACTGGCAGAAAAGCACACAGGGACAGTCTGACTAAGATACACTTGTGTGTCCTTATTTTTATTATTTTGGGTCTTCTCTGTAACATCACTGTGCCTCTGTGGTGACTTCTAACAGGGTTTATAAACTGTTCCATCCTACTGTCCCAACTCCAGGCAACTTCCCAGGGGAAGCACCCACAAGGTTAAGGCCCTGGAAGCTCTGATACCTGCTGGGATCTTCAGATACTCTGCTGGACTGAGAATACCTGAGAATACCTCAGCTGTCAGGTGCTGGGGATTTACTGCCTGGAAGTTCCTCAACTTGTTCTCACTCATTTATTTTATACCAGCACAGCCTGATCCTCCAGACCTGCTCTCCCTTTCAGGGCAGTGATCTTACTGGGCCAAGGCTTAGCAGGCAGAAAGTGGCACATCCCTGCTGAAACCTGTTGAAATGAGGTGAGAGGGTGGAGCATCAGATGATGGAGAGGAGCAGTAGGAGCAGCAGGAATCAGCCCTGTAAAACTCCACTGTCCCTTGTGATAAGACTGAGGTAAAGAAACAGTCCAAGTGAATGCAATTTTCTCACCTCCTGTCGTTTCCATCTCCATTTTGGGCCACTTGCCAGCTATTATAGTAAACATTTTAATAGCCCATGAATGTAAGTGTCTGACTATAGACAGCAGAGATTACACAGGTCCAGAGGCTGCTCCTGACTTCAGGGGGAAGTTTGGCTTGGCTGAGTTACCTGTGTCACCTCGGTGAGTCACTTCAGCTGATGTGAAGAGTTGAGTAAACTTTATGGCACTGACAAACTTGTACTGAAGTGTTACACGAAGAAAAGTACTTTAAATTCCAGAGTTTTGGGGTTTTCTGCCTACTTGTAAAAAAGAATTTTTTCCTTTTAATGTTTGGGGCTTTAAAGGCAAGAAGGATTGAATAAACACCACGTGGAGCAGGGATGGTATTAACAGTATTGTAATCCTTTACCTCTTCTCTCCAAAGTTGTCTCTGCAGCATTGTCCTATTGCAGTATTTTTTCTTAAATTGTATATTTTTTGTCTGTTCTTGAATATATATGTATATCACTGCCAACAGTAGCACCAATGAGCTGCTGGTAGAGGAGACTATCCATTTTTCCTCCCTTTTGTTGGGGATCTGAGAGGATCACAATTGACAGCTGCAGTTTGGCTGAGCCAAAAGCAAATTGGAACAGATATCACAGTAAATGAATTGCTGTTATAAAGGCAAAAGGGGACTGTGGCAAGGGCCAATGTTTTGCTGCTGGGAAGGGCTGTGAGGCCACAGCAGAGGCACCTGTGGAATGATGTGTGTCCCCTCTGGAGAGGGGAGTGACAGGGAAAGCTGCTCTGGGAAGATCAGGTGGTTCTCTTTGCCTTTCCCACGGTGTTTTTCACAAGTTACCTAAATATTATTTTTTGAATGGACTAAATTCCTTCCCTGAGGTCTGATGATTGTAGCCCATGTAGCAGTGTGTCCAGCCTGATTTTACAGGCTGAGCACTGAAGGGGAGGCAGAGCTGGTTCTTCAGGAGAGGAGGTCCTGAGTGCCGATGAAACCTGCCCCTTTTAACACCCAGGCTCTCACTATCTCAGCTTCTGGCAGGCAGGAGAGTGGAAAAGGGTTTCTGGGCCGAGTGGAAGAGTTTTTTGAAGGAAACACCTGGGAAACTTTCACTTCCATGTGGGTCGAGAAGGAAGATGGCAAAGAAGGGTGCTCTGAAACTTCGGGGGGACGTTTTCTAGAGAGAAAATTTTCCTTGTTATTTTTTTTTTTCCCCTCTGTTAAGCCCGAACTCGAGAGGTGAATATTCCAGGTGGCAGCGCTGGATCCCGCCGCGGTGGGAGGCGAGGTTTGCCACGCAAAGCCATCTAGTGGCGGCTGCGGGAGCCGGAGTGCTCGGGTTGGGCCATCGCGGGGGTTTGGGGTGTCCTGCTGGAGTGGGAAAGCGCCGGCACCGATACAGTGACTCGGTAAAAGCCTGAGGGAATGAAGTGCGGGAGCCCGACCCGAGCACTGAGAGCACGGTGACCCCACTGTGCCCGGGATGCACAAAGGACAGCCAGGAACAACTCCCAGCTCCTGCTGGAATGCTGCCCTTCAACTGGAACCACTGAGTGCTGTGAGTTGGAAGGGACCCCTGAGGATCATCAGACCTTAAGCAAATAGCCCGTGCTGGGGTGGAACCTGCAGCCCTGGACATGTGTAGCACCACGTTCTACCCAGCTGAGCTCACCTCGGGGTCACCGAGGAGGAGACGTGAACCTCCCGCGATCAAAAATGCTCCCTGGATTACTGCTGACTTCATTAAATGGTTCTGTCCTCCAAAGAAATTCATCTTAAAAGCCAAATGGTTTTGTTTTGACACCTTCTAAATGTTTTGACACTCACATATAATTTTAAAAGTCGAAAACCATAGAGTTTGGACGGCAGCTTTCGCTTGATCACCATATGCAGTTTTTCTACTTCCTCGTGAAAAAACAATCAATCAACCAAAAATGGTTTATATTAACCTGAAATACTCTCTCCCCTGCATTGTCTAGTTCAGTCAATGAACAAAAATCATTAGTATTTGCATTGTGAGGCCTTAGTGCAATGCCCACTTTACTCTTTATGATGATACCTTGGAACTTTTTCATCTGCTGCTCTCAGAGCTGGCACTATAAACTTCCCAGAGGGTATTACAGAATCCATACTGGAGGTACATATTTATTAGGAAAACAGCCACCTAGGCAATGTGGTGTGGCAGTGTAGGAAGTTTATATTGCAGGGAAGCACAAGGGATATCAAGGGCCAAGGAAGGGAAGGTGTGTGGTGAGTATTTTAATGTGGGTAGAAGTGAACAGTCAATTTGGTGAGGAAATGCAGCAAAGTAGACAAGACCAGTAGAGATTTCTCCTGCTGCTGTTCCCTTCTGGGAGAGAAGACAAAAGACTGAACAATTCTTCAGTAGCTGAGCCTAATTTCACAGCTTCTAAAATGTGTTCCTAGTGCATGTACTGTGGGTTCAGCCACAAATACAACTGTTGTTAAAATCCCACTCCAATGTACCTGGGAGTTCAGGACTGCATTTCTCACCTTTTCTGAAGCTTTTAAGGGCACCTCTGATATTATTGTTTTTTCTCTTAAGAGCCTATGTCTAATTTTAACAAAGATTCTGAGGAATCCCAAGCTAATCAAAAGCTGGTGGGATTTTTGGGGTCTAAATCACCAAGGTGCTTGCTGTAAATTTGTCCCTTGCCAACATCCAAACTCTTAACACGTGAAAAGTGAGCCTGAACTCAGTAATGAGGAGGTAGAGAAAATGAATGAACATTTGTTTGGGGTTTTTTCTATCCTTTTATTTTATCCCGATCCTGGTAAACTAATTTTGGTAATTTTAGGGATCCAGTTAATGAATCTTTGTACATTTGGAGTTTGGAATGTTGCACCCTGAAGGGCTGCAGAGCAAGGTGAGCTCTTCAAGGTGTGGGGCTGCAGGGAGTGAGGGGGGCAAGTGGTGTGTGTGCCATTGAATAATCCATCTTCTCTTAAGAAAAGCAAAATCTGGGCAGTTTCTTCCTGTTGCCTTCATGGTTTTCTCTTTGCCTGTTTCTTTTGAAGAGCAGAAGCACAAGAGAGGGTATGGGGTCACAAAAGGTAATTTACCCTGTTGGCTGGAGTAGAAAAGATTATCTGGGTGATCCCTCCTTCCCTTTGCCAACCCCATGGAAAACAAGCAGCACTAACAGACTCATCAGGCCACATTTCCCCACTTTCAGTGTAACTGCTCATTTTAAGTTGTTGCTTTAATAAGCAGATGGATTTTTCATAATGCTTAAAAGGAGTTAAAGCATGAAGGCACTTAAAGAAATCAGATGTCAAGTCTTTAACTAATGGGATTATACAGTGGAGACCCTTTCAAGATGGCTTGGTCTCAGTGATCCAGCAGCCATAAAGGCCTTGTTATGGGTCAACAAGTTATTTTGTGGACAATAGTGCCTTTTGAAGAACTCACACAATCAAAATTTAGATTTGTGCACAGTGCTTAATGTTATTGAAGTGTCTTACTATAAATGCATGAGCTTCCCTGAGCCAGCTGTGTGTGCTTCTGTCTGCACTCCTTTCCTAAAATGCTGGCTCTCTTGCATTTTTTAATAATGACAAATTCTGTACAATTCCCTGTTTCAAAACAGCATTCATATCATCTTTGTGATCCAATGAATGCCATCTTTCAGGACTGTATTTTTGCAGGAGCAAGAGGAAGGGGGGCAGATCACAACAATTAAAAAAAATAAAGTTCATGCTTTAGTATTTAATAATGCAGTGACGTTTCTTTAAAAGCAACTAAAATTCAGCTGTGGGCTACAGGCCATGCCTTTTATGTTAGACAGTAAAAGGCAGGGCTTTGGTAAAGATTTGAGCATTTGAAAACATAAGGTTTTGTAGAATACACTGTGTCTTTATTGCCTTCAGTGCTGGTGAAAGTCTGGATGCCTTATGGGAAACATAAGGAGTTGCTGAGGAGATGTGAATATCCTCCTAAATATTCTAAGGTCAGATTTCACCTATGAATTCTCCACTTCTCTTAAAGGATCTTTCCCTGTGATGCCTAGGGCCTGATCCAAATATATTCAAATAAATTGGAGTTCTTGTGTTGGCTTCCAAAACCTTTAAATCTCGTCCCAAGTGCCTTACAGTGTAACACCCCTGATTTGGGGTGATTTCTCAGTGGGGACTTTCCCAGGTTAATGGGAACTTTCCTTTGTACCTCCAAAGGGTGTTGCAGGTACCTTTGGAAGCTCTGCTTTGGCTGTCCCTGCCTTTGAGCCCTGTCCCACCTGCTGGTGCTGAGCTGTTATTTGCTGCTCGATCCAATCACTGGATTTTTCATCTGTTTCTTATGTGTGTGCATGGCCTTTCTGGAGTGCCTGGGCAAAGGAATAACTCAGACATTCCCACAGATATGCTGATCCCAAGCCTTCTCTGAGGTCTGCAAAAGGAACTGACCCCAGGGTAGCTGAGTCCCCAGCCAGGCCCTCACCTTGGGTGTGATGTGTTTTGCTGGAAAGGCAGCTCTCTTGCAGGGAAAGAGCCAAACGTGACTGAAATCTTCAGCAGGATTTACATTAAGCCCACAAATCCCGATTCTGCAAAGATTTAAGCTCGTGCATAACTTTACATGTGTGAACAGCCTCATTGAGGTCAAACGAATTAAAATAATGCACAAATAATGAATTAAAATAATGCACCTGCTTAAGTCCTGGCAGTGCTGAGGCCGTAATGAACTGGGAAAAAACCCACAGAATAGAAAAGCTGACTTTTTCAGAGCTATTAAGGTGTTATTTCAGAAGCCTTGGCAGTGGCAATCGTGTTTACATGTGCCATGCAAAGCCTAAATGAAGGGGAGTGTTTGTTCATCCGTGTCATGTATTTGGGTCAATAAGGGATCCCACATGGCTTCAGAGGTTTGGCTTGTCTATTCTACTTGGAAAAGCACCTGAAAGTATTAGTTTTGCAGTCTGATCCTGGTAGGATCAGTGGTGTTTTTACTGTAGAGACACTTCAGGATTTGGATTGCAGACCTTATTAAAAATGGGCCCAAACTGAAGGAAAAAAACCCACAACAGTGTGACAGAGTGAGTCAAAGGTCTGCACTGCTTCAAGGGCTTCCTTGGGGTGTGAGAAGCCAGTTCCTCTCCAAAATAAGGACATGGAAAGGTTAAATAAAATTTATGGGTGCAGAACATGCCTTGTGTTCAATCCAGGTTTGAGGTGTGAGGGTGACACGTGCTGGTGCCTGCAGTGACTTTGTGACCTGTCCCATCTTCTCCTCCCTCCCCTCTACCTCCAGTCACTGGGCTCCTCTCAGAGGAGCAAAAGTAGTTTTTTGGGCTGTTGCTGCCCAGTGCCAAGGACTGAAGAGATCTAGGGGAGAACACTGGCTCCAGCTCCCACTGATGGGGTGTTTAATGACACCTTTCTTTTTAAAGAAGGGGAAATTGTCACTGGGAGACAGTTCTGCTCTGTCCCAATGTTTTGTATATATTTGCAAGTACTCTCCACCCAGGCACAAAACCATGTCCCTGTATAAATATATGTGGCTTATTAGTGGCTTCAGAGCCACAAAATTATTCCTGTAAATATCTCCTTAGGCACAAAAATAATAGTTACAAAAATAGATGCAAAACTTACTTGCACATGTGCATTTGCTATCCATTTGCTGTAGAAAGACACTTTCAAACTACTAAATGCTATTAGACATTTTAGATAAAATAACCTGCCAAGTGTGTGTTGGTTTTAATAGAAATTCTTTGGAAGGACCAGAAGTACGAGCAGCTGGTAAACTTCTCTTGATTATTTTCCCTTACATTTCTAATAATGAACTCAAATGATTTTAACACCTTAAAAATACTCTGCTTCAACAGCCTAGGCACAGGCAAATTTAGAACTGCACAGAAGTCCTGGAACACAGAAGTAATGAGGGGGGGAAGAGAGACAAAGAAATTAGGGTTAGAGAAGAACTAAGAGCAGGCAGAATAAAAAGTCATTTAAGGGGCACACACATAAAGTCAACAGAGAGGAGTCCCCGCAGGAGAGGATGTTGCAGCTTTACAGGGATGTCAAGAGTATGTGGTTTGTAATAACACCAATAATTTTGGGTGTCTGGGAGCTGAGGGAAAGCTGAGGATAAGGAGATGACCTCTCCATCCCTCCCGAGGGCCAAACACAGCACAAGCCATTCAGGAGTCCCTGTTGTCCCTGCCCTAAAGTCACTGTGCCAGAGGGGGCCAGGGTGGAAAAAGAGCCCTTCTGTGCACAGATCCCAGCAGCACCTCCTGGGGCCCACCTGGCCCATCTCAGCCCAAATACACACCATAATTGTGTAACCATTTTCCTTGAGTACATCAGGAACAACAGGAGGTTATGAGCAATCTGCACCCTTGGCCACAGCTCCACATCCTCTCCTAGCCAGCTACAGCTCCAAAACATCCCCCCACCTCTCTTAAGTACCAAGATGGTTTTTTTTTCTCCTGATAGTCTTTTGGCTTTTCTGGTCTTATCTCTTATCTTTCACTTAAACAGTGTCTGGGCTTTGTGTGCCTGAGGAAAAACTCCTCTTCCCTCAAAGCTGGGGGGAATTGGGAGCAGGAGGCAAGAGCAAAGGCAAGGGGGCTGGATGATGCTTCCCTGCAAGACCTCACCAGTGATCCCTGGAAAAAGGGAGGCTGGAGTTCATCTTGGTTGTGCTGCTCCTCCTTCACTGGTGAGGGATGTGCTGGACTGTTGACTTGGACAGAGCCTTCCCAGGATTTCCTTGGGGGATTGAGAAGCTTTTCCTTTCACTGCAATTCCTGCTCAGCTGTCACAAGCTGGGATTTTGACACCAACATTTTATGAACAGAAGTTGCCCAGAGGATTCTCACACAACTTCACTGCCTGTTTTGCAGCAGCACGGGGAGGTGAAGAAGTTTTATTGTGCATTTATCAAATCAAGGAGTGGGTTAATTGCCACTTGCCTGTAATCTCTGTGTGACAGCAGTATGAGGGCCAACTGCAAGGACAGAGCATGTCTGTGTCATTCCTAAGCTCTGCAGGGACATGGGAGGGTGGCAGTGCTGCCACAAACTCCCTGGAGCAGGAGGCACCAGCAGTGAAATCCAGCTGAGTACAGTTTCCCACACGAAATAAAGGGGGAAAGGGGGAGGCAAGAATAACTGGGATTGCCCCAAAGTGGAATTGCTGTGGCTCTTCCAGGGACTGTGATGCTACCAATGCATGGAGATTGGTTGTTTTTCCTTGCAGGTATCTCTGTATTTAATTTGTGCAGCTCCCACTGAGAGCCTGGTGCTCTGGCACCTTTAACAGACAGCCAGAGCACAGGGATTTGCTGTCCCTTAAATGAGATGGGAAAGGTGTGAAAGCCTCTCATTGGACTGGCTGTGGTTGCCCCTCTGCTCCAGTTGGCTCCTGCCCTGCAATATTTAAACTCTTTTGCAAGGAAGGAAAAGAAAAAAGCAACCTCAGCTCTTTGTACCATTCAGCTGAAGTAGGAAAAACTCCAAAAATTACATGAAAGAGAAGAAGATGGGAAAAAACCCACCCCAAAAGGCAAAGCAAATGGGCTGTGAAAGTGCTGATAGGGGGAATGTTTTCATGAAGCAGTGAGTGCTCTGAGTCACTGCTCTCCTTGCAGTCCAGCATTGTTGGCATCCCTTGGAGTTCTGGCAGTGGATCCCACGGGGGCTGGATCAGGCCCTTCCCTGCTCCCCTGGAGCTGCTCTCCAGACTCTGCTCCCGGGGGCATTTGTTGTATTTATGATGCTCTCCAGCTTTCTTGTTCAGTTCTGTGAGGAGTCACCAGCTGTGCTGCTCGTCCCCCTGACGTGGTGTGAGACTGATCCCCATTTTTCCCACGGGGAATGTCACCTGAAAGCCCTACACAAATACCCTTGAGGAAGTAGGCAAGCAAACAGCAAAAACTGTTGGTGGGCTTTATAATTTCTGTTTAGTTACATTAACTGGGAGCCAAGGTTATTGTACCTGAAACCAAGCACTTCTGATGGACACACCCGAGACTTGTATCCCAAATTCCATCCTAAAAGTTCCTGTTCATAAGGCAAAGTTGTGCTTCGAGGCCTTTGTTACCAGAATTACAAAATCTTCCCATGTGGTCTCTCTGATATTGTCACAAATGGCCCTTTTAAGTTTGACTGACAGCTCAGGCCCGTGTTCCTTTGATTATAAATGAGGTAAAGTGTTTGCACAGAAAAATGGTGTTTCATTGAAGCTCTCTCAGCAGTAGAACCAGTATAAATTTGAAACACAGAGTTTACTCGTTGAAAAGTGAGGTTTTGGCTGAAAAAGTAGGTAAATCTAGATCTCTTTAACTGCTGAAGTTATCACCTTGTGCTTCACTTTAAAACTGCTGTTAAGCACGGGACAGAAAACCAGAATATTTCAGATTGAGTTAAATATTTAGTTTGCCACCCAAAATATATCATTCAGTTCTGTGCAGTTTGGGTTTTTCTTTGTGAAAACACAGTTAGATGAACAGCAAGTGCCCATTTGTGGGAACACAAAGTAATTTTTACCTGATTGGGGTTTTTTTATCTGTCATGCTAAAAAGACAAAATAAAATCAGTTTGCTGTGGTCAGCTGGTCCTCAGCATTTGAACTCAAGTGTCTTAGAAATTTACCTCCCCTCAGCTGAGATGTGATAATTGACCGAGTTGTATTTTCCTGTTTCAAATGCAAAATAAAATTGACTTACCCTATTTACTGTTGTGGTATCATCCTAAAATATTTTCCCTTAGTTATTTGTGATTATATTTCCACGTTTAGGTAAGCTGTAAGTCCGGGGGTGTTGATTCCCACTAGTGAGATAACTCCCGCACTTAGAAGAAGAGTCTCACAGGCAAAAGTTCATTTAAGGAAATGGAACATGTGTTTTCTGCTAAAAATATTAACACTTATAATATGTCCAATAACAAGTCAAAGCTGGTCCCCTGTTAAAATTTGCAGTTCTAGGCTATGTCAGAGAAAACAGATGAAGTCTTTGAAATCAGCTGAGTCAAGGGCATGGAGAAGCACTTCTGCTTTGGCATTCAGGCAACGGAGCAAGGCTCAGGAATGATGCCTTAGAACACAAGGAAAGCAGTTAAGGTTATAACACTGCACAACCAGGGAAAATACTTCATCCAGACGAAAATAGTAACTTTGCATCAGTGCTGAGAAAGAAGTTTAAAAGATGGAGTAATCAGTGCAAACAATTTTGGGCAATTTCTTCAGTGGAGGAACTGTTTTCTTGGCTGGTGACTTAATAAAAAAAAATTATAAAGAATAATCAGTACAAATGTTAGCACTGTCTGTAGCTTATTAGATCTGATACAGTGTGACAGATTCTGATCGAATTCCTGTTGGATGGAAAGCTAAAATAAGTTGCATGATGGCACCACACTTTTTTTACTGCTCTGAGGGCAACCATAAAGCCCTTTTTCTTTCTTTCCAGCACTGTCAGGGGAACCACACATCACTGATGGAACCCTTCTGGCTTCTCCATGAAGCCAACAGGATTGTTTGTGTGAAATGAGTAAATGGTCCCAGCTCCCCCCACAGAAATACAGGTATACAGGACTTCCCACACCATTCTTACACTTCTCCACTCTTCTTGCCAAGATTTGGGATCCATCACACAAGGAGATTCTGCCAGACTGTTGCCCCTTGGAGGTTAATATGTTTGAATTAAATACAAGGCAGTGTGCAAAGTTTGTCTCTCTAGAGCAAAGCAGTGAGTTTGTTTTCAAAACTGACATGCAGGGTGGATGTCTTTCACAGGGGGCACTTGTTCCAGGGCAGCAAAGAAAACAAAATCAAGATGATCAATGACAGGTTTTTACCATTTGCCTTTGTATCTATTTTACTTGCTGTCTCTAGAAAGAGGCCTTGTTTGGGGGAATTCAGGTTAAAAGGCATATATATATTAAAAACCACTGGTATATTCTACCATATTGCATTAGATTTAGGATCACTTTTCGGTATTTGAGCTACTGCTCATTTACTATTGGACTTATTTTAAGTCGATGTGCTGCAATTAACATGGAGATAATAGTGGTAAAAATGGGAATGTTCTATCCCTGCTTTATCTTTTGCACCAAAACTGTGGTGCATGGTCTCCACATGCTCTGTCTGGCCACACCATCACCTCACCCAGGAGTGAGACATCTCCTCCTCATAGTGGCACCAGCTGTCAGCTGGTCCATGCAAGTGCCAGGGGGACAAAGTTGCACATGATCCTGTTCTCCTTTTATCTGAGGGGCTTTTTAGATGACACAGTCAAAGTCATAATTCCACTCTGCTCTTCAGGTGTGTGTTTTCCCTGCCAGTCACCTCCTGTCAATGATTTTCAGCGATTTTTTGCAGGGAGATTTAACTTTGCATGTGATTAAATAGGTAAGATCTTGGAGTCATTTCTTTCTTCTTTGTGATTTCTGAAAACTTTTCTGGCTGAGAAATGTCCGAGTTTAAGTGTGGAAGACATTAAAGCTTTTAAAGTCTTTTCTTGCCAGAGTTACATTTTAACCTAGCTGCTTGCTTAAACTTAGCGAAGAAAGCAAAATCTGAAGAAAAATAAACATCTGAAGGTGTGTCCCAGACTGAGATAACTTTAGCAGTGAAGTTTCTCCACGTTTAAAAAGCTGAGATGGGCCAGCCCGAACGTGGAGGGAGCCTGTGCCTCCTGTCCCTGCGAGTTCAACCGCAGGGGACAGTGTTGTCTCAAACCTAGGCAGAGGGAAAGCTTGTGTAATTCTCCTGCCTGTTCCAGCGATGCAGAAAGCGAAGTGAAACGTCCTTGGAAGGAGATTATGATGCTCCCGAGGAGAGGATTTGAGATTTTCTCACTTGTTGGTGGTCAGTGACGCAGCGTCCTCGGGGGAGTTGTCAACTGACAGGAAATGCTCACTCATTTCTGCAGAGAAAATGAATAGGAGAAAGGGTTAGTGTATCCCTGCTTTGGGGGGCTCTTTTTTTTTCTATTTTTATTTTATTTTAGTAAGATGGCCTGTGTCAGAGAAAATAAACTGAACTCTTTTTTCCCCCCCCCTCCATTCCTAATCTCTCAACGCGATATAAATACCATCCCACAATTTAGCATTGTTAATTAATATGTACTTTCCATTACCTTCCTTTTGGAGAGCTCATTATCTTGAGGAATGTAACTCTTCATTCAAACATTTCATTTTGTAGCAGGAGAAAGAGACAGAGGCGCAGAAGAACTACTTTAACTGGATTGTGTAACAATGGCTGTGATAATAATTGTCTGGGAGAATTATATGGAGGTAACAAAAGGACTCACAAAATGAGTACATTACAAAGACTCTTTTATGACTGAAAAATACTGATGTCCTTAAAAGAGAGAGAGAGAGAAGTAGGAGTTGGGTGATTTTGTAGGAAAATGCAAAGATTACACTGAAGTGTGTCTTGGCACAGGGAAGAGGTTTTCCTAGGGTTGCTGGAGGAAAGCTCACACTCTGCTCCCTTGTCTCCCCAGCCCTGTTTGCACAGCACGTGTTCCCTCTGCTGCCCTCCCAGCAGGGAGAGGCTGGGCTGGTCAGCCTGACCCGGGCTCCTCGAGTGGAGCAGCTCTGGCTGTCTGTGCTGCTGTGCCACTGTGATTTGTCTCTGCATGGGCAGCTTGTGCCCAGCTCATTTCGGCAGTCGAGCCAGTCCAGCTCCCTTTAGGATCCAGTTGTGCAAACAGGGTGGTCCAGGAGGGGCTGGGGGGGTGTATGGGCTCAGTAAGTGGGAGATCTGAGAGGAAAGCAGGGAGAGAGGCAGAGGGGTAACTAGTTATTCTGGGCACCCATCACCATGACAGCTACCTATTATTAGATCTATCATGTACACACTTACTTCCACAGCATGCAGGGAGTTCGTCTACCAGGCAAAGGATGGTTTTCTGCCCCTTTTAAAGATGTCAGAGACTCGTTATTGGACCCACTTGACAAGTGGATTCAAGCTTGCTAGTTTTTTCTTAACTCTAAGTTATAATCCTGAGGAGTCTGTTTTTCTTATCACTTATTTCTGCTAAAAGGTTGCACTTGCTGTCACTGTTTGGAAGGCTGTAGCTGTGTGTACTGAACACTGTGTTCAGAAATTCTTATTTTTGTCACGAAAGTACAGCTGTATCTTAAGGGTGGCACAGAATTAGAACAAGGTATAATGAAGTACTGTAGGTTGCTAATACACATTACACTCAGCAGCACCTTGGTGTGTGGAAATGTGAGACTTTACACATCTGGATAAAAGGAACCAACAAAGAAGAGATTGGAATTCTTTTAATGCTAGCAAGGGAAATGTTGTCTTCAATGTAATGGGTAATTTCTTCCTGTGGCTGGTGACTCCCCAGATGACCACCTTTCCATGGCTAATGTTAATGTCAGGCATTTCAAAGGCATGGGAATGTGTGGGGGAAACTCTGCTTTGAGAAGCAATTTATTTTTCTGAGGGGGTGGTGGTTGGCTGGATGTGTTTCTGACCTGGCCAGACACATAACTGGGAGTGCTGGTGCTGCAGGGAAGGTGGTGGTGGGGAACAGGGGGTGTGCAGGGAAGCAGGAGAAAAGGCAGAGCACGTCACTCCCAGTAGCACCTCCGTGGTGGAGGGGGCTCTCTGCAGCGTGGCCATCCCTCATTGCCCTGGACCCAGTAAGGAGGGGAGTTTGCAGCCTTTTAGGTGCAATACTGGGTTACAAAGGCATTGGAACAGCTATGGAGCTTCTGAATCAACTCAGCCAGAGTCAGCAAGCAGAGCAGAACCTGCTGAAGGTTCACAGGAAGCTCTGAGTAGAAAGGCTGTTCTTAAATCCCACTCCTGCTTAAATCCAGGATGCCTCAGGCAGCATTAGGGACCTTTTAGACTTCAATTTGGAAGTGTCCCCTTCAGGTAGACGTCTGGAGTCTGTCTTTGAACAAACTGTGTATGGTAGAAATACTGAAGTCCACTTCCCTATGGACATCTCCTGGTGCAACTTGAGGCCATTTCTTGTTGTCCTGTCCCTTGTTCCCTGGGAGCAGAGCCTGACTCCCCTCTCCCCCACCCCGACTCTCCCCTCCTGTCAGGGGGTTGCAGAGAGTGAGAAGGACCCCCTAAGCCTCCTTTTCTCCAGGCTGAGCCCCCCCAGCTCCCTCAGCCACTTCTCATAGGACCCACCTTCCAGACCCTTCCCCAGCTCCGTTGCCCTGCAGGAAGGTTAGCAGCAGCAAAAGTATCTAAGAACGCATTTCAAAAGACAGCAGTGATTTTTAGAGTGTGTGTTAAACTGTGCAATCCTAATCTTAATCTGGTTTGACTACGAAGTTTGTAATTCATGTAAGAACCGGGCAGTCCTGGGACGGGAGCGGGTGGTGGTCCCACCCCCAGGCTGCCTGCTGGGAGCTCTGGGGGCAGAGTCAGCGAGAATCCTCCCGGCTCCTTCCGAGCAGGACCCCCGGTCCCAGTGGTGGCACAGGGGTCTCGGGGATGCTTGTGCAGTTCGGGGAGCACCGGGCACAGCCGCCTTCCCGGGGCTGCCTGCTCAGCTCGGCAGATGCTCCTTCCTTAACCCTTCCCCTCTCTCCCTGCCCCC
>NW_021940729.1:73674-74798 GCF_001715985.3 Manacus vitellinus
GAGCCTGCTTTTCTCGGCTTTCTTTGAGTCGCGGCAGTCCGGAGCGAGCCCCGGGATGGGGGGTCGGTGCGGGAGGGGGGGCTGAATTCGGGCGCACTTTGCCGGCCCCGGGTGTGGGATAAAGCTCGGTCCTGGGAGCCGTGGCCGTCCTCCAGCAAGGAGAGAGCCCGGAGCATCCCTCCCCTTCCTCCGGCCGCTTCCCTGGCATCCCCGCCTGGCTGGACACGCCGGCTGCCCTTCCTCCTCCTCCTCCTCCTCCTCCCCTCACCCTGCAAGAACCCACACCCAGCGACTTTGCCGTGATAAAAGGGGAGGAGGTCTTGAGGAAAATCAACAGCATCTGGGGAAGGAAACAGGTTGGACATGTAAAGAGAAGAAGAGTTCAAGTTTCACCAGTGAGCCATGAAATGAAAAGTAGCAGCTGACGTACTGGAGGGAAGGAGGGAGAGTCATCAGCGGGAGCTATGGATCCAAGGTTAACGGCGGGGGGGAAGGGAGATGGAACTTAAAGTAATTACCCAGGCAAAGGAGAGAGCGAAAGATCAGGGCTATTGCCTTGCATGTGCTGCAATCGCTGGGAAAGAGCCACCAGGAAAACTCCTGGCAAACACTGGCAAAAACCTTTGCGTGGTCGAGAGCCAGTGCCCCTCTCCTTTTAGAAGCACGAGGCTGAGCACCTGATTTCTTTTAAAACAAAAATCCCAGAGGGCTTCCGAGAATTTGCATTTTCTACCGCCACAGTTGCTTGCTCGGGAGGCTGAAAGGAAGAAATCGCTTCACCTTTTTTTTTTTTTTTTCCTCTATCTAGAAAATAATAGAGAAATAAAGAGCTGATGAGTGGTAGTAGCGGTGTAGGGGGTAATCGTGCAAGTGGGTGTAGGTTAAAAATACCAACAACACGGGAGAAAGAACACCCCCTCAATTTTTCATTTAGAAATATTTTAAATGAATGTGTTAGAAGCTGACAAGAATGTCGTGTTGTCCTGGTGGGACGCGAAGTTGAACGATACCAAATCCAAGGGAGGGTTTTTCCTGCTCCCGTTTCAAGACCCCCTCGTACACAAGCACAAAGCGGGGCAGAAGTTTCCCAGCTCGGCCCCCCGGGGCCGAGGAGCCGCGGTTCC
>NW_021940729.1:74998-87649 GCF_001715985.3 Manacus vitellinus
CCCGGGCCGGTTGCCCTTGGCCAGTGGCCCTGCCCGGGTGCCCCGGGGAGGGTCTCCCTTCCCGCAGCCCCCGCGCTCCTTTGTTCCACGGCAGCCGCTGCACTACATCTCCCGGCAGCCTGCACGGGGGAAGGGGGGGACAGAGAGGCTTTGCCACCCTTTTTCCTCCCCCATCGCGTTCCTCCTCGGCGAGAGGGAAAAAAAAAACCCACACGCGCACACACTCACTTTGCTGACACATCATGTGCTTTGAGCAAACAAGAGGGGCAGGGCGGCGAGAAGCAGATCACGGGAAATAAGGGGCAACTTGCTGCCTCCAAGATCAAACTCCGGAGACACGTAAAAAAAAAAAATAAAATAAAAAGAGAGGAAAAAAAAAAAAGAAAAAGAAAAGGAAAAAAGGAAGGGGGGCGGAGGGGAAGCCAACGCAGTTAAATCCTGAAGTAGGAAGGATGTAGCCCCGAGCTTTGAAATCTTAATAAATACGTAGAGGAGAGATTTTCTCTTTTGTGTGCAGGACCGAACAAGATCGCTGCCAGTCTCTCCAGATACACAACTTATGCAACTGTTTCTCCATCACAAACTAAAGCACACGCGTGTCTTGCATAATGTTGTTTGCCACCGTACAAATGTTTCTTTTCTGGCCCCTGTAGAGCCTACAGATTGCTTTGCTGATCTTCTGCATCAGATGGCTTTATCCTTCTGGTACTGCATATATGCAGATCTGAGGTCTGTGTAAATATGTATAAACAAAATGCATATTTTGTAACAGGTTTATTTTTAGTCCCTGTGTTTTTACGCTTGGGAGAAAGAAGTTTGTTTAATTGATATCGTTGGTGTAAGAGTGGTTAGTGCTGATAGTGGGAGCTGAAGCCTTATCAAGGCTCTGAAAAGTACCCCTGTTAGAATGGCTACAAGTGGTCTCCCCATAACCAGTGTCCTCTCAGTTACACCTCTGACTTCAGCAAAGCCATGGTAGTTTAGATGAGGAGATGCAGATCAATTGTCTGTGTGATAAGAGATAAATATCATGTCAATATACAGGATTGAATTTTACTTTAAATTGTAAGTTGGATTGACTTCTCTGGCTGGTTTGGCAGAGCAAATTGTTATTGTTCTGCGGTAGATTTCATCACAATATTTTGTCCCTGGTGTCCTAGGATACCTTGCTATGATTATTTTATTTTAAAGATCTTTACATGTATGTATTGAAAAAATATTCACCTCTGCTGCTGATAGTATGACCACTCTGGAGGGAGTAGTTTTAAATCTATAGTTTTTACATTAATTCTTTCTGTTCACTTCTGAATTGTAACAAAGATAACACTCCAAGCTGTTCCACTCCCTTATACCATCACATTTGTCTCTGAAGTCTGGGCTTCACCCTTACTGAGGATTGCTAGAATCTGCTGACAATCAGTACTGTTTGCACTGAAATTAGGATCGATATTAGGGTGGTAGTTTTACATCAACAAAGTAGGGCTTAGATGGTTGTTGTATTTTCTTACACATAGTGCTGTAACAGAGTTTTGAGCCGGATTTGTGACTTCAAGCCCCAGCCCTGAGAACAAGGTGGTAGGGAGGCACAGAGCCTCAGATGAGCCCCTGGGGGTCACATTTTCTTTCCAGATCCCCTTGGTTCCTAAGAACGGGTGCCCATTTCCCCCCCATCAGCGTGTTGGTCCCTCCTTCATTTTCTAAAGACCTTTAGTGACCTCCCGTTTAACACTTTCTCCACATGTGATTTTTCTGCAGCTCTTCATTCCATGTCCCTGCCTCCTGTCAGGACAACCATCCCCTATTTGTGCTCACTGAGTTCCTCCCGAGCTCAGGGAGAATATGATGTTTCTAAGGTGTTCAAGGCTGGGCTCAAATGGAACTTTTTCCCTTAAAACACGTGGCTAATGAAAACATTGCTCTTCTTACCCTGTACTCGCTGAATTTATCTCTCGTTCTGTGATAATTTTATTAATAATTTTTGTCATTATGTACAGTTGTTGAATCCCAGAATGGTTTGGGTTGGAAGGGACCTTAAAGCCCATCCAGTCCCACTCCTGCCATGGGCAGGGACACCTTCCACTAGCCCAGGTTGCTCCAAGCCCCATCCAACCTGGCCTTGGACACTTCCAGGGATGGGGCAGGAAGGGAAGAGTAGAGACCCACAGGCTCACTTCCAGTCCTGGAGAATCAAGGGAGGGAAAACTTGGATCCCAGTAAAACTTCTTGGCCTGTTTACCTTGGTTGCTGCAGAGTGATCCTAAAGGGACTCATCACTGAGGGAAAGCGAGGGCAGAAATTTGCTGGCCCAGGCCTTTAATAAGATCACATTTATTTTCATGGTACCTTTTCACAGTATATGTTTACGACTGGGAATTTGAAGGAAGACCTTCAGGACCAGCAGCCAGCCAGTAGAGGAGAGACCCCTCCAAGCCATGTCATTTAGGTCCAGGTTATTTTTCACTGGTTTTCCTCCTTTAGCTTTTGCAATCATGTGTTTCCCCAGCGATGCAAATCAGCCAAGGGTGAGATGAAGGAGCGTGGGGACCAAAGGACACACACACACACAGACATTCTGACAGCAAACCCAGGATTGCTGAGCCAGGGCCCTCAAACGCCATGAGTCAGCCTGTTCCTACCCAGTCATGAGACTGAATAAAAAAATCATGAGCTGTTTGCAAAGGAAATTTGGGCTTTCTTTTGCTTGCTTCCTGATTCTGGCTTTATCCTGTGCCTGGGATATGTTTGCAAGTTTTTCCCAATAAGCAAAAGGACTAGAAGGGGATTTAAATCTCTAACAAAAGGCATTTGAAAAAGCGAGTCAAATGCTAGTTTTGCAAGAATGGGCAAATTTGTAGAAAAAGGTTTCTGCAGAGACATAAAGAGAGTAAAACAGTTACAGAACATAGTAGGATGAGCTGTTTGACATCCTTATACAACTCACCCAGTATTTAACTGGGACAAGGACAGGGAGGCTGACATTTAGCCCAGAAAAAGGCAGGGAAAGCACATAGACTGGGAATTTAGTGTGGAAAATAGGAAGTATCGGGACTTCAGTGGCCTTTTTGGATAAGTTGCATGAACTGCAGCTTGGAGGTTCACATCCATTTTCGGGCTGTGTGTCATTCAGTGTCCTGTTCTCCCCTCTGTAGTGTGGCCGTGGCTGGGGGACAGAATCCCCTGTGGGAGACCCCATCCCACCCCAGAGCCTTTCTGTGTTCAGCTGGGGAAGGAGCACAGGCTGGGTATACCCAGTGTCCACCTCCCCTCCTCTATTTTGACAACCCTGGTTACTTTTAGAAAACCCTCAGAAGCCTTTTGTTTCACCAGCTTTTGGGAGAGAGCTCCTGAGTGAGGTGAGAGCACTTCAGTCCCCCACCAGAACACTGGTGGACAGGAGAGAAAGTCTCATTCCCTCAAGGGTTTAATCTATTTTTTCTGATGCTCTGTTGTGTTTTGCAGCCTTTGCACATCTTTTGTTGCACTTATGATTAGTGCAGAGAGGACTATTTAAGGAACCTCCGTATGTTTATTTAAGGAAGAGAAAAAAGCCCTGAGAATGCAGAACATACTTTTTAATATTCTTTGGAGCTGTTCCCCGTGATTACGTGTTAAGTAAGACATGACCAATAATTTCATTGAACACGGGGACTTTCTGTCATAACTATTTTATTTATGTCATTTCATTTTTTTAACCTCAGCTGGTGCAGCTCCCAGCACAGTTGCCATACCAGGGAGCCTATGTGTGTGCTGCTGCAATGCTAGGAGATAATTAGTGTACCCTGCTCAGAGAATGAGTGCATGGGCTGCATGAACAATATCCTGTTGCTCAACACTTCTCATTTGACTTTCTCAGACCCCCTATTTTGAAGATGATATTCCCACAGCCTCTCTGTGGTGCTCTGCAGTGTTTCTTTGCAGCGGTATTAACAGGGATGGTATTGATCTGAAGGTATTCCCAGAGTGATCCTTGGAGCAAAATTTGTTGGACGAGTGTTATTTACAAATTCGCCCCGATGTACAAAAGAAATTCAATTCTCCTTTTCAAAGCAGAGTGATAAAAGGATTCTGGGGACTGGATCAGCCTTGCAAGGCAGCGAGGCTGGAAGTGAAGGGCAACAGCAGCAACAACAAAATTGAAAGAGAGGGTGGGGAGGAGAAGAGGCAAGAAATACAATATCTAGGAGGTTTCTGTAATTAAAACCAGATTAAATATTTGTGCTTTGCAAATGATACAAATTGATATGGTTTTAAAAAGCCATTACTGGCACTCCACTACGGGAGTTCAATATCTTTCCTGCCCTAGGGCTCTGTTCAGCAGAAGTGTTAAGCAGGGTTTCTGTGTGCAGGAGCACAGTGAAATGGGGCTGCTTCTCCTTTTCATCCAATTCAGCAGAAATGGGGCTGTCCCGTGGAAATGTGTCTCGGTACTGCTGGGCTTTTTGCACAGAGCCAGAGAGAGGTGAAGGCTTTATTGTAAAGCTCCTCCTGCTCCCTGCTGGGCCACTGTCTGTTCATTGCACTACAAAAGCCCTGTTGCTTTCTGCCACAGAAATTAATGAAGTGTTTTTTCATTTGAAGTAAAAGTGGCTTTGGGTTAAATCCCTGCCAGCACACGGGGGAACAAAACCTTGGGACTACATGTGCAGGCACTTTGTGTGAGAGCAGGACGTGGCAGCAGGCAGGTGAGTCACCTGGGATGGGGCCAAGGTGACAGTGTCAGTGCTCCTTCTGCGCTGACCACGAGGAGATGGCAGAGGTCAGAAAGTCTGTGGCCTCAGCTGGAGCCAGGCCTGGTTTTTAGGGTAGTAGGACAAATACAAAATTTCCTCCGTGGCAGATGATTTGTTTGGTCAAGTGAAGACATCAGTGGCACAGGTTCCAAAACAGTGTGGTTGAATTGTGCCCAGGCTTGGGCTGGCAGCTGCTTATTCCCTCCTACCTTTCTGTACTAGAAAGCTTAAATACAGGATTTTCCAAACTGCTCAAGGGATTTGAATTCATATCTCCCGTCAGAAAGAGGCTTCTAAACCTCCTTGGCAGCCTGGGAGAACTCAGGCCTCATGAGAGATTGTTTTGTCCACGACTGTGATTTTCAGCCAGGTTTGTGTGTCAGTCTGCCCAAGTTTTCCCAGGTGCCACTGGGAGCTGAGCCTGTTCAGAAGGCATTTTGTAGAACCAGTTGGCTCATTACCTCCTGCCCAAAAAGGAGGTCGAGGCACACTCTGGAGAGTGAGGCTGGAAGGTCTGGACTGCTCATTTCTGAGGGAGGAGACAGATAGGAGAGAACTCGCTATGAACCTCAATACCCTGCTCCATTCCTCATTAACATGGAATATCTGGGAGCAGGTGACATTCAGCAGACATGGGATTCTTTTATCCAAGCAGATGAGCAGCCCAGTCCCAAGGACCCAAAAGGACTCAAGTGTGAGTTCACATACCCTGGAAGCAATGAAGCATCACAAGTCCAAGGGACTGAGTCACTTGGGGGATGGGAGTTTCTTTTCTAAACCTTTTACACTTTGACACAGTGTTATGCTGTACTAGCTATATACCCCAGTCCTTAAGCTTCAAGCCTAAATTTAAAAAAAAAGGAAAAAGGAAAGAAATGAAGAAAGAAAAGCTAGGGAATTTGTCTACTCTTTGTTTTCAGGTGTGTGACTTATTTCTTCAGAAAAAAAAAAAAAATAAAAATGATAGCACCTTTTCCGGCATGAGAAGAGAAATACCCAGAATTTGCTGATCAAATTTTAAAATATTCCTTGAGCCTCAAGGTCACGGGAGGGATTTTCAGAAGTGTTCAGCATTATTATGCCTCATTTGAATTTTACTCCTCCCTTCAAAGTTGGTGATGTTAGCCTGGCGTGAGGGCTTTAGGAAATCACACTGCATTGATTTAGATCTCATGGGCAGTGATTTTCCTGCACTGACACCACGGGTGTGAGGCAGGGGGGTGCTCCTTCGACCCAGGCACAGCTCCTCCTCGGGGCAAGGTGTTAGGTGTTCTTCCTGCACTGTACAACTCCTTGACATAGTAGGGACCTTTTCCAGAAAGGACCCTTTTCTTGAGCAGCTTTCCCCAAGCGTCCAGGGCCATGTGGAGTTGAGCTTCCTTTCCACACAGGCTGCTCTGTCATATGGGGACAGTTCCAGCACTTGGGTTTTCACAGGGTTCCACTTTGTGTGGTCATTTACATGGAAGTAAAAGTCTATTTGGAGAGATTCAGAATGCTCTTTTAAACCAAAAAGAATCGACTGAGAAGAAAACTCTTTTGTTTTGACTCTTCCCAGGGAAAATGAACACAAAAATCCCCTGTAGGGAATCGTGCTTGCTAAAAAGCAGCTCATTTACTATACCAGGCACTGCAGAGTATGTGATGTGTGAGCAGCAGCACATAAAACCTAAGTTTGGTATTTAGAACAAAAATAAATTGGGTAGAGAATGGAGGTGACTTTACCTCTTTGCTCCCAAATGAGGTGTGTGTGTACCTGGCTTGTGGTTATGGGGGGATGAGTGAAAGAACTTCAGTCATAATTGCTCCTGACAAGAGAGAAATTGTTTGTGTATCCCTTTTACCTGAACTTCTACGTTATGCTTCCTGATGCAGCTGGTTTTCATGAACCCAGCATGGGGGCAGTGCTGCTGAGGCTTGCAGATGTGCCAAAAGGTTTGATTTGCAAAGAGTTTATTTCCTTGCATTGGAATGCCTGCATTTTCCTGAAGTCCTTTTAGCTGTGGGTATGCCAACATGGGGAGGGAGACTTTCCAAGGCCTGAAACGAAAGCAAAAGCCCAGCTGATGATTTTCACTGGCACATATCCCACTGGTAGTTTGTCAAATGCACAGAAATACCGGTAGCATTTTGCATTTAAAGGGCCAAATCTTTTCTGCTGATGGAATCAAACATTCTCTGCTGAAGTCAGCACACGGAATAGAATTTTGTCCTATCTTGAGATTCAGAGTCTGCTTGGAAGGCCTGAATCTGTGATTCAGACAGGAGGCTAAAATGAGATAGCTGGAAAAATCAGGGGAAATATAGGAGAGAGGTGGAAGGACAGGATGAAAGGCAGTACAGGAAAGCGCTTGTAACACAATGGGAGAACAAGGGACATTGTTGTAACTGGAGAAATGCTCAGAGCTGATAATGGAAAAGAAACCATTTAATTGCAAACAATGGACTTGAGATCACAAGAAGAGCTCCTACCTCAAGGGGAAAGCCAGAATTTAAGGCTATACAGGCACCTAACACCTTCTGAAATCAAAGAAAGCAGTGCTTTGCAGGACAAGTCAGATCTCTAAAGGTGTTTGGGATCCAAGTTTGTAAGGTATAGATACCCTTAAAAATGTAGTCTCAAGACTCTCAAACCTTCACTGTTGGGGAAATCTGTGTTCCAGAACTGGGATGCAGCTGATGTGAATGAATGGAGAGTGACAGAAAAGTCCCATGAGTCAAATCCTGAATGCCTCACTAGAGCACAGAGGAATTTGCCCTCATAATGACAGGACAAAGGCTGCAGAAAAGCCTCAAGATGTTCTATTGTAAATGCCAGTTTTGTAGCAGTGAGTTTCAGAGACAAGCCAAAGTGAATATTGCTGTGTTTGGTTGCACCCTAAAATCTCTGTGTACCTGCTTTTAGGTTATGGCAACACCCTAGAAGAGCATCCTGGCTCCTGTGAGACTGATCCCGCAGCTCCCACAGTTGTCAGTGGGATCCTCCTCTCACAGACAAAGCCAGGAGAGTGTGTTTATATCTCTTGAGTTAGGAAGGATCTTGTGCTTGTCCTGACTGATACCAAGAGTATTTCTGAGCAGTCAACACGTGTGAGTCGTTTTGGTGGATGTGGAAGAGGTAAAGCAAGAAACACGTTCAGAAAAATCTCAAGAGTTCTTTAAAGCCTTGCAGGATTTATATTTCTCAAGTTGTGTTTTACATTTGGAACTATTACAAAGTACCTACTCTCTTTCTTTTATCCTTCTCCCCCCAGATGAAGGTGACTGGAAATCTAAAACCCCTGGTAACTGGAATAGGATCACAGGGAGTCACTTTTTTCTCCTTTTGCTATTCAAGCATTCAATAGGAAGTGTGGGTTTATGATGGTTTAACAGCAGAAGCAACAGGTTGCAAGGCATGGGGTTATAACCTATTGTAATTGGGTAACTGGAAATAGGAATTTTGTGTGGCTGAGTGAAACATAGGGCAGGACAGCCACGAATCAACAAAGAGAATCATGTGATGAAGAGGGAGAGCTGGTAGTAGATGCAATTTATGGTATCCTACTATGATGCATCAGCTATATCATCAAAGGGGTAATAATATACCGGTCCAGAAAAGGTCCTAAGACGTCATCTTGCAGAAGGATCATTTCGTGTATCTTAGGGACTTCACTCCTGTTCATGCCACTCTGGTCTTTTTGCAACAACCTGATGCTTGATCCACTATAAACTCCAATCCCTTTTGTGCAGAACCACTCTCTAAGCAGTTGGTTACTATCCCTGTATTTGTGAAGTTGATTATAGCTGCATAAACTTAATCTCTAACACTTGTTCATGTGGAATTGCAGATTACTTTTTCAGACCATTTCTCCAGTTTGTCACAGTCATTCTGAGCTCTCATCCTATCCACTAACACTTGTACTGCCCTCAAAACTTCGGATTATCTCCAGATGCAATACTCTCCATTGCATCATGTGTTTCATAAATGACAATATGACAAAGTCATAACCAACAGCGTGAGAAATCTGGTAAGAAACTGATTTGCTGTTTGTCCTCCATTTTACCCTGGAGGAATAAATGTTATCTGTAGTCAAAGATTTTCTAGCAGGATGGGGAAGAGAGCAGGTGAAATGGTTTGCCTGCATGGCCAGATCACCAGATGTCAGACCCCCCTTGGAGATGTGCTGAAGTTGTCTCATCTGCAGGCACCTGGTGCTGCCACTGTACTTCCAGAACCATCCGGGGGAGCAGGATCAGGCTGGATAAAGTACATGAGTTGAGCAGCAGCTGGAGAGAACTGGAAGTGTGCTTAAAAATACCGAAACAAAAATGAGGAAGAAAACTGCACACAGGGAAAAATAGCTTAAGGAATTCCCGTAAAGAGGGGGTTGCCAAAGTTCAGCAGAGGTCTTTGTCCTGGTTGAGAGGGTAAGCTCTCTTTTCCCACGCTGAATCTCCAAAGGAATTGCAGTGCAGCCTGGTGTTGTTCTTGCCTAACAATGCGTCATTAATAGCTGGGTCCTCTCGGCTTTCAGATGCACGATGCAGAAACGATCCAAGGAGAATAAGTTCTGCTCCCGTGACCCCGGTTTTACTCAAGTAAAGGAAGGGAAAGGACACAAGGGCTACCTTATGAACCCGTGAAGAATGACTGATTTGCAGCTCTGGTGAAGGAACTGTGGGAATATGGGCACTCCAGGTAATGAGACACTGAGGATTTCGAAGGATTAGAAATGAACCCAGAGGATCAGATCTTTAGGCGAATGTTGCAGCCTCCTGCATATCTTGGACATCAGCATTTCATTGTTCTTCATATCCCTTCCCTCTGATAATCACAGAGAACTAATGAATTTCCTGATTCATTTTGTCTCTCCCAAAGGTTTTTCCACCAGAGACCAGAGCTGGCTACATCTCTCAATCTCACCGAGATAACCATTGTCTCTAGTCTCCAGTTAAATTGACTTTGGGAAGAGCAAGAAGTTACTTCCATAAAATAATTCCCGTTCTCTAAAGCATCTTCTCAGTTAAGCTGGAGAGATGATCTTAAAAGGGGAGGGAAGATATTGCAGGATGGAGGTCTCCAGAAAATACAGGGTGAACTACACATCTTTGACAGTCAGCCAGCCTGATGAACATCATCAGCTTTTGGGGTGGTTGAAGTGTGAGATTCGTGTTGGATTCCTGGCTGCCTGTAATTAAATGCATTAGAAGAAAAATCTTTTGGGTGTCTTGTGCTCTTGATGCAACAATTGCTCCTGGCTCTGTGTGCAGGAAATACTGTTACAAAAAGTGTTAATTATTGGTTCTCTACTGTGCATTTTTAGGTCATCCCATCCTCAGGTAGGTCAGTCTGTCAACACATTTCTGCAGTAACATTTTGCAGAAAAAGCTTCTGATTTAGAAAGGGTTTGTGCACATCAGTAACTTTATTACCAAGGACTTTGAAAGTGATTGCCGTGCATAAAGCTTGTCATGGGCGGAGTGTTTGTAAACTTGGCCTCTTGGTTTCTGTTCATCCAAACAGAAACTGGCAACTATTTTGGCAACAGAGAGGTTCTGTTTATATTTTGCTGCAGACACAACCCTTTTCTCCAGCACGGCAGGAAAAGGAGTTCTGTGTATAAAAGCCCCCATCCAGGCTCTGAATGGGATCTCCCCCACCAGGAGAAAGGAGCTGGTGTGGTTTCTTCTGGAGGACTTCTGCAGTCCGACAGCTTCTAAGAGCCAGGAGAATCTTTCCAGGGGTCAAGGAAAAATCTGTTTAATCACATGACATGTCACACTTCCTACAAATGACCTTTTTTTGGTAAGCACCAACCATAGATTTCCATGCCTAAGCAGACCCCTCTGCAATGCTGCCAGCTGTCTTGCTCACTGTCCCGTTCCTTTGCATTCCCAGCTCAGCTGTAAATGTTCCTTATGCAGGGGAAGGGATGGAAGGGGAGCCCACTGAGCTCTCGCTCCCTCCAGCAAGCAGGATGACTTTTGCCACCGTATCCCCAAGTAAATTGCATAAAGCTGTTAACATTTTCATAGGTGGCTGCATAATGCTGTTGCATAAATGTCTTTGACAGATTAATGTATTTTACACAACTTCTCTAGAAAACAATATTAGTATCAATAAATGAAAAGCAATGCACTTCATTATGGGCTACAATGTATAATTTATGTTTCTATTAAAATCTGTGACCCATCATAGTAGCACTGTAGATACACAAGTCAATTTTTGAATGGTGGGCAGGTCGAAACAAATTTGTGAACTTTTCCTGTTGGCCTCTCAGTGCTGTGGGGAGGATGACACGATAACCCTCACCCCTCAGAGGTAATGTCATCAAATTGTCCACGCCATGAGCCCCTATAACTTCTTTGCAGGAAGTCAGGCTAACAGGAATCACTAGTTTTGTTCTGATCAACCAGTGATTAATTGATAATGGTGAGAAAAAGGCTCTCTGCTCTAGCAATAGAATGTGCATTAAAGCAAATCGGCCACTGGAATGTCAATGAATTAACAACTAACACATAGAGAAATCCTACTTCACTAGTTTAATCAGTTTTACTTGATGACCAAACTCACAGAAGATTTGCTCTGGTATAACCAGAGGTTGCAAAGGAAGCGTTCCCAATTTACAAAAGTACTTGGCTTTTGTTGGGTCTACTGTTACAAAATACCTTTGTATAGGACATGTGAGAAGTCACACATATTCAACATTGAAACATTGTCATACTCATCAGTATCTGCAGGATTGACTGATTTGTCTTTACAGGTATGAGTAGAGTTTAGATTTCTAGAAGTCCCCCCATACAGCCAAGCCATTTAGTTGACTGAGAATTAAACACTCTCTCTGGTATTTTTAGTCCAGACACCAAGTACACTATGGAAAACACACTGACCTAGACATGATCTTGAGAGAAAGAGTGAAAGTAGTTTCTTGCTTTCACCTGTTCGAGTTGTGTGCCAACATTAAGCAAATGCTGTAAATGAAGCCCGTGACCCTGACAAATACTGCTAACTCCAATAAGGCTCTTCTAAACTCATTTATTTCATTGTAAGGTTAATAGAAAATTTCAGTTTAGTCTTTACTCCTAATTTTGGCAGGCTGAGAATATTTCACCATGGATCTTCACGTGATTTTAATGTAAGTTGTGTTATGCTTGGACAGAATATGTCTGAGAGGTTTAATGTAAGTTGGGTACATTGTTTTGGACTCCTGGCACATTATATTTCAAAGCAGTTTTAATTAGAGTATAGTTGATGTAAGTTGGTTTGGGTGTATGTTAGTGTCTTTAATTAGTTTTTGAGATGAACTTAATTAGTTATTAAAATTGGCATCCAGGCACATCTGGAGCACAGTGGTGTTTTAAATACTGACTAATGACTTAGGGCGAGTTTCAACTCTGTGTTTCAGTGCAGGGTAAATGAAATACCAGTGTTCAGTCAGTGCAGGACTGGGAGTAGGTTTGCACCAGAGTTCTTGTCCCTGGCACTCTGTCAGCAAGCTGCTAGAACGTGCCCTAAATGCTGACTGTCCTCCTGACTGGTTCTGTGCTGCCATCCCTCAGCAGTGGGTTTGTTGGGTTTGTTTGAGCGGGTCCCGTGTCCCAATGTCCCACACTCCCATCCCGTTCCCCTGGAGCTGCTCCAACCCTGTTTGGGTGCTCGTCCTCCCCTTGAGCTGCAGACCCGAAAGCTGCTCGTCTGCCAGAAAACGTTATCCCCCCAGTCACATGTGGCTTTTTAACGTTTCTCAGGTTGGACACCCCATTCTGGGGCACAAGGACTCGGCATCGGGGGACAGCAGCTTCTCCTGGGGAGGGGCAGGCGGCCGAGGATGGGGTGAGTGGGGAATGGGATGAACTCGGGGTTCTACCGTCTTCTTCTATCCCCATCCCTGTCCCTGACCCTTCCACTCTATTCCCTCTCCATAATGCTCTATTCCCT
>NW_021940729.1:89506-90729 GCF_001715985.3 Manacus vitellinus
GTGCGGGTGTGCGGGTGTGTGTGTGTGTGCCGGGGAGAGGATGCGGAGCGAACGCTGCGGTCGGTGCTGTGCGAGTGTGAGTGTGCGTGAGTGTGAGCGAGTGAGAGAGTGTGTGTGTGTGTGTGTGTGCGTGTGTGTGTTGGAGAGATTAGGACGAGACTTGAATATTTATGAGCTTTGCTAGAAACTGACTCGCAGTGTTTACTTGCCTCTTTGTTCCTTACCCCCCTCCCTCCCCCGTCCACACACATACATACATTTAAAAAAATCCATTAAACTTGAAACAGTTTCTAATTCCTCCTTTTTTTTGGGGGGGGGTGATTTTTTTTTTTTTTAATAGAAACTAGTTGCACAGATGAAGCAAGATCCACAGGTAAATGCAGATCCTTTTTTTTCTCTTCTTCAGTATTTTATCCCTGCCGTAATAAGCGCAGTTGTGCTGGGACAGCAGGATGAGAAACTTTATCAGTAAGAGATCTCATTTTGTAGTCTGCACTGAGCTTTCTTGCTAAGGAGGGTGTTTTGTGTGTGCATGCTTCCGTACGGCTTCGGTGGAACGGTTTTGCCTTTGAACAATTTCTAGCTCGCAAGTTTATTCATTACAGGGGTTAGTTTGCACTTTGCCTTTAATATGCATCTTGTTGCCGTTTTTGCAGAACGGGGATCTTAAGAAACAAATCCATGAAAGGCAATCAAGAATAGCAGCTCTTAATGAGAAACAAGTAAGGAACAGATCGATTCAGTTGTGTTTGGTTTTTCTTCTTGTTTTTACGGTGCACTATCTAAACATCCGAAAAGTGTCTGCGTTAGCTGAAAAATACCGGCAGCAGGGAATATAACATTCATTTTCCTCTGCGTAGAGTCAGAAAATGCATGTTTTCATAATGAGGTCGGGTTCTCTGATGTCTTGCTGGGGGAAAGAATGATTTTCAGTACTAGTAGTAAAAAGATAAGCAGTAGTTAAAACGTAAAAAAAAAAAAAAAAAAGAGAGGCGTCCATTTTGAGTTGGTCGACATGTTTTAGGAATATGGAAAATTCTCCTGTCTTGGGCTACTTTGTGCACTTCCGTGTAATGTGCAGAGTAAGAGTTGGGAGGGAGGAGGCTGGAGCCCCGTTCGGAGCCATTTCTGGGTTTGATTACAAAACTGATTTTTATTGATCACTTTATTTCTTTTCTTCTTCTTCTTCTTCGTCTTTTTTTTTTTTTTTTTTTTCCCTCCCC